>NC_056729.1:264004517-264137017 GCF_019279795.1 Protopterus annectens
TTTTATTTTACCTCTCAGAGTAGGCACTGGTAGGGAAAGTGTGAATAACTCTCATTTAAGTGGTTGTAAGCAGGTTTGCCCGTGGTCTGTGTGACGTTAAGCAAAAGTTAAACCTGTGAAGCGCTTCTCCATTTACCATGTTTAAGCGCCGCTACCATCGTGCAAACCCGTGGAAACCTGCTTACAACTGCTTAAAAGTGCTTTAATCCACCTACATCCAACAGCCCTTATTCTGGCCCTCAGAATAACTTAGCCCTTGAACCCGAGACCATGAACACCACAGTCACTGACTTTACCACTAAGGCATCTGAGATATGTACAAATGTTATGGTGTTTAGATTATACATTTTACTACAGGCATTCCTCACTACTGAAAACATATGTGACAGTCAGTTGGTGTACATAAGTCTGATACATGTTAATGTTCATATGTTTGTGAAATTAGGTGTTGCAATGTGACATGACAGGGTGTATTATGAATGAGAAAGGTTCTTGTTTTGTGTCCTTTTTATATTGTCCCCATACTCCATGTATATACTTCCAGTTCACTTATTTAACATCCGACCCAGGCTCTCCTTGATACATGATTTCATTACCCATCATTCCTCCCCCACCCCACTCTTCACATACGCAACAACCATCCCTTCTATGATGAATTAGGTTAATATTAATAGTTATAATACCAGAGCTGCATGTGTTTTGTGTACACTTCAATTCCTTTGGATTGCTTCTGTGTCACAAAATGTGTTCATAGATGTTTATATATATATGGCTATTGATGTAACTGTATAATATATATATATATATATATATATATATATATATATATATATATATATATATATATATATCGTTATATTTATATCTATGTGCAGACATCACTGTCATATATCTATATATATATATATATATATATACATATATATATATATATATATATATATATATTTCATATTAATAGTAATACATATGTAGACATGTATATGTTGGCTCACAAACTACAGTACATTACAATGTACTGTACATATGTACACAAAGTGACTGTCCCATTTGTGATCATTACAGTGGAATGCATATGGTATAAGGTGTAGTCTAAAGACTGTGAAACATGTATACACCTCAGATGGCTTAGTGCTAAGTCCCATGACTGTAGTGTGCATGGTCCAGGGTTCAACACCTGCGATGCTTTAAAAATGTTTTTTACTCCAGAATAAGGCTCATTTAAGCAGGTGTAAGCATGTTTAAAAGTGTTTGTGTGACATTATAGCAGCGGTTAAACACAGTTAAACAAACTTTGTAACGTATAACCTGTGCGCTCAAACATGGTCACATCCGCTAACTACTCAGGATATATACATGTCAGTGAAGTAACATCTCACTATGTGCTTACATAACATTACATTCTCTGTTGACTTTACTCTCCAGCACACATGGGTTTATATGGGTGTTTCGAATGTTCATTATACAGACGATTACTACCTATATATGCAAGCTGTGGTTAAGGTATACTTTTTAACATGATAAACATCCTTGACTTTATTGGGATTGGGACCTCAAATGCACAGATACTATGCAGATGCTGTAACCATTACACTATTGACATTAACGTTGCTTCTACCTATTTCCTATTTAGAGTATTTCTATGTGTAAGCTAGGCTAACAAAGGGCAGAGGCCCCCAAACCCACTGAGCATCACTTACTCTTGAAATAACAACATATAACAAATGTAATGTGAGACAACACATTACATTCCTAACTACATTAGGCATAGCCCCTCACTGACACACTTCAAGGGAAACCTTCTTGTGTGAATGGGTAACAGAATATACACCCCTGGGATCATGTGTCCCAGAACCATACAGCCAGGGGGTGGGGGAGACCATCCAGTTTGATAGCTGCGAGACCTTTTGGGGAAATTGAATGGTGTTGAATTGTCACATTAACATGCCCTCTTTAGATCACTAAGTGCCCCTATCACCCTCCACCACCCCAGTCTTCAACAGCTTCTGGCAACTCTGCCTGGAATTGCTTCATTGGCTATGCTTGACAGAGGCTCAGTTACTTCATCAATGGTGCGGAGAAAGCCAACACACTGTAGCTATATTTCTAATTGCCCTTGGGCAGATAGGTAGTAGGCTATCTGTGAACCTCTAAAGTGTAGGCCATCACAGCCATAATATGTGAATAAAGAGACTTTCAGATCACAATATACAATACAGTGAGAAATCACCATGTAGTCAGGAAACAGTTAAGTAGAACAAGAACATACAGAACACTGATACTTAGTCACTCTAAAAGCCTATCTTGGAAGCTAGAAGACTTGTATAAGTTTAAGGCTTTCTATTGCTTACCAGTATGTTACCTACAGGAGAGATGAGAAACAAGCACAGATGGGAAACATGCATGCAACAATACCATACCAGCTTATGTGTCAGCCTTAGGCTTTGGAATACTGGCCAAGGCTATTGGCGCCCCCATGGTGCCTTATTTAGGAGGGTCTCAAAGGTGAATACCAGCTCCATAAACAGCACAATAGCAGAATCAATGAGGGTTATGCTACTCAACACCAGGGGTTGTGATCACAACATGCATGCACTCACAGCACTACTTAGGATGGACAACATCAACATCTGTGCAGTAGCTGAGACCTGTCTTAAGGCTCCTGAGAGCACACCAGCACTACCAGACTACATCCCATACCACACATTTCAGCCACAGAACATGGACTGACACAGACATGGAGGGGGTGTATCCATATTCATCAGGGATACCTACACCTCCAGGTTAGTGGGGCAGCATGATACCTCTGAGATCATCCATGTGCAGCTAACATCAGCCACAACTGCAATGTAAACTGTGGCCTGCTACAGATTGCCCTCCATGACACAGGACCACCACTTCACCTACCTGAAGACAGTGGAGAACATGACAGTCCTAACGCACACCCTGGCATTGGTCGATGTCAACTACCCTACCATTAACTGGGAAACTTACTCAAGTACTCACTTCCAGGCCCAGCGCTACCTGGAATTTATCACCTCATATTCCCTGTATTGGGTGGTAACCTCCGTAACGAGGGGTGGAAACATACTAGAAGTGGTCATCACCAACATGGGCAACAGGTGCACCACAGCAGAGGTTAACCAGTCACTGGTTAGATCTGACCATGAACTATTCACTGTTTCCATACCCAAACATTTCACCCACCCATGGAAACCACAGTGTATACCTTTCCTACAGGTAAATTTACACTACTAGTGACAGGGGTGGGGGGTTTCGCAGCCCCCACGCTAAGGGAAAACACTGCTCAAGATGCAGACAGATTTACAAATGCAATCTATAAGCACCTACATACGGATGTATGGATCGTGCCATCACTGGTAAACCAAGACTCACTCCTCCTAGACAAGGAGACCAGTCTAGTGGACCCCTGCAATAAACAGGCTATACTACAGAAGTAGGACAGTGTTCCAGATAAACTGCAAATCCCACGAAGAGCAGACATCCATGACCACTGTTAGTATGATATGTAGTTCCCTCATGACATCATCCAAGGCTAACATCAGCAGGAAAATACGCAAGGATTTGAAAGATAACCACAAAGCCTTCTTTGGCTATGTCAAGGATCTAAGTGGTGACACACAGATTTGCACTGTGCCGGTGAAATATAGCACAAAATATGCTGACTCTACTGATATCGCCGACATCCTTGCAGATACATTCAGTGCATACTTCACCCCCTAAAGAGCCCACAACACTACCTGAAAGGTACAGTATCCTACTCATCAGAGACACACAGGTGGAAATGGCCCTCTCTAACAGCAGAACACAGTGTCAATGGAGCAGATGTTGTCCCAGACTGCATCTTGCAAACTGTACAAGACAACCTGACCTCCCACCTAATTAAGCTTTTCAATCTCAGCCTCTCCGCAGGCTACATGCCCATACAATGGCGCGTGGCAATGGTTATTACACTCCATCAAGGTGGAATCACAACTGCCCATGGTAACTACCACCCCATAATCCTGACTAGCCTGTTCTGCAATGGTATGGATCGCATCCTCCTGGCACTCCTTTAACAAAGACATTGGTAACCTCCAAACACGTGACCCAACCCAGGTCAGCTTGGTTGAGTGCAGTTCATGCCTACTGAACCTGTATGACGTCTTACATACAGTCACCAAGACGTTAGATGACGGGAGAGGTAGTTCACACATACTACTTGGACCTCACCAAGGCTTTTGACACCATGCCCCAATCAGGTATTATTGATAAACACATCAGCCTGTACATACACCCATACATCACAGGTTGGGTTGCCAATGGGCTTACACACAGAAGCCACATGGTACGACTAGCGGTCTCCAGGTCCAACTCTTGACCAGTCAAGACTGGTGTCCCACAGGACTCAGTCCTGGGAGCCCTACTGTTTGGCATATACTTCTCGGAGGTACAGGCAAACACAGGTGGACTACGGCAGACCATGTTTGGCAATGACTGTGAACTGGGAGCCATGATTGATAGTCCAGCTGACACAGACATCCCTCAAGGGGCCTCACAGAAACCGACACAGGGTGTCAAAGTTATGGCCTCCAGCCAAGTGCCACTAACTGCATGGTCATTCCATTGTGGAATATTAAGCACCTACATATTAACACATAAGTGGCAGCCACTTTAATACGTACTAGGTAATGGGGTATCTGGGGACTAAGGTAGATAGTGATCTCCCCTTTGACAATCATATCTCCAAAGTAGTTAGGACATTCTTCTATGTAGGCCATCTGATTACTAAAGGGTTCCCATCTAGGCATACTGGGGTTATAGTGCCCCTTTACTCATCACTCATCAGTCCCATCATAGGGTATAATAACCCATTTAGAATGTACCTCAGAAGACACTTCCAACAGGTGGAAAGTCCACAAATGTACCTCGCCAAGGGGATTACTGGCCTCAAACATATGCCCTATGCAGCCAGACTGAATAAACTCCTGCTTTACTCAGTGGCATCTCGTTTACCCAAAGATGATCTCTGCTGGCCAACACAGCCATGTCGAACTCAGGTTTAATGGATATGCTCCACCTATGGGAATCCATGTCACAGTGAGCCACACACTGTAGTGAGCTGAACCTTGCCACAACAATAACTGGAAGATGCTGGAGGAACGGATTCCTGTCACAGACAGTCCCATACTTTGGAACAACATCCCTAACTACATTATACAGAGCCCCTCACTAACACCCTGCAAATAAACCTTGAAGAGTGGATGGGGAACAGTAGATGCAACCCAGGGATCCCGCCATTGGCTCTGCTCCACAGAGGGACAGTTAATGAATCAATGGGGTGGCAAAAGCTGACACATTTTGGCTGGGCTTATGAATGGCCTCTGGAAGTTGGCCAAGTACCTACCTATGAACCTATACATACAGTATCAGCACATGCTGATAGCTTAATTTACTGTTCAGGTGTTGACTTACCTTGCGCCAATGGCAGTTGTGTGTGCAATAGTTGAGGGCTGCCTATGTTGGATGCACACAGTAGACTGCCTATACATGACAATTTATAGGTAGTCTTGTGTGTGTGTGTGCCATCCATTTTTACTGTGTGTGCAGGTGGAGAAAGGTGTCAGTCTCTAGGTTTCTACACTGTCAGTGTGTGTGCTATATGTTCCCTCATTGCCAAGGCATGGGCATACCGGGCACTCCTCCATCTGCCTACTGGGGCTGGCTCAGGGTGTTTGTGGTCTAAGTACCTCTCTGCCTATCGGGCCCTTGGCAATGGTGGTGGGCTGTGAGGGCCTTCACCATTCTGTCCCTGCTGCAGCTGTTTCTGCAAGATCATATTGTGTAGCATGGCACATACTATGAAGATGTTGGCACACGTGCCTGGAGAGTACTGCAAGGCTCCACCAGATATGTCCAAGCAATGGAACCATGATTTCAGCATCCCAAACACAAGCTCTATAATGATTCTGGTTTGTGTGTGTGCCTCATTATGGTGTTCCTGCATGGGTGTGTGTGCATTTCTGATGGGAGGCATCATCCATGGTTCCAGTGTATAGCCAGCATCCCCCACCAGGTGGCCATTTGGGATGTCCCCCCTGGCAAATAACTGATACAGCTGTGAGGCATGCCAGATGTGAGAGTTGTGATAGCTTCTAGGGCTGCCAGCACACACATCCATAATAATGCCCTGGGCATTGCACACGACCTGGCAGTTGATGGAGGCGTATCCCTTTTGGTTTATGTATCGCCTACCCAGCTCACTGGGTGGTGACTTGATGTGTATGTGCGTGCAGTCTATTGCACCCAGTACTTCCGGGTATTCTGCCACACGGTGGAAGAGACGCATATTGCTGGCCAACTCCTCCTGCATTCGGGGGAAGTATATGTGCTCATTGGCATGTGGTAACATGGCATCCAGGAACTAGTGTAGTACCCTGGATGCTGATGCCTGTGAGATCCCCATGATATCCCCAGTTGGTCTTTGAAAGGTACCTGTAGCTAGTATTCTCAGGCTTACACATACCTTCGTATCCACTGGGATGGGTTCCCCTTTGTTTGTTTTGGCTGTGAGGCATGGCCAGCACAGCTGCACAAGTTGCTATAGGATGTCACTGTCCACCCTGTAACGCTCTACTATCTCCAGATCATGTAGCCCCACTTTTAAACCTGGATCCCCTCCCATTGTCAGGCATGCATCCACCTTCTTGTTTTGTACTTTCCCTACCCAGTCATGGCAAAATGTGTCTTGTAGCTGATATACTGCAAATCGGCTTTGTTCTGCTTTGACACTTTACTGTTTTCTTTGCAGTACAGCCCCTCCCAGTGGCAGCTGGTGACTTCAAATCAAAGGGGGTCTGCAGGAGACAGCTGAATGGGTGGGGTCAATGGGAATGGGTGTGGCCAACTAGAAAGGGGAGGGGCTATGCTCAAAACCACAAAAACTGTAACTTTAATTAAATACGCTGCCCTGGGTGCCAAACCATCATTATGAGAGTCCAATCAAGACAAAATGAAGTGTAGAAAAAAACAAAATATTTCAATCCATTGGCTGCATGACAGCTTACTTAATATCTAGATGGAAACAAAAAGGATGGGAGGCATGAAAAAATAAATTACTTTTTAAATACATTACTGGAATGCCAGTCAAAATTAAGTATAAGAAAAACAAGCAGAACTTAACTCAAATCACTTCTCCTTGCACTCCAGTTCTAATTATAATTTATATTCAGATTTATTAAAGTACCAAGTAACATGCTGAAAGTTGAAATCTCTGTGATACCCCCACTTGTAAAAATGTTTCTTATCCAAAAAAGACCTGCTGCCTGACAACAACTATTTACTTGTTTCATGGGGAAAACATGATCAAAGTAAAAAATGAAAAGCAAACAAGAAACAAGCTCAACATATATTGCTTAAAGGATTACTTTACAGGATATGGACCACACATGATAGACTGGCGTTCTGTTTAGTTTGCAGGTAAAGCCTGCAATGAGCTTAACATAATGTAATCCTGTCCTTTATTACAAATACTGTCATATGCATTCCATTACCCAAGGCTTATACATTATCTAGTTATGTAAGTATTCTCTGAATGGCAACAACAGAAAGGCTTTCAATGTTGGCAATACTGCTTATTAAAACTTACTTGCATCTTACAATATCAGACAAGCTTACCTGATGGTCATTAAAGCACTGCTACTTAAACACAGAGCAAAAGGCACTTTCTGAATAATAATAAGCATAAATCAACAGTATAAAAATATGACAGAAACCAGAACACTCTGCAAAATGACAGATGAAAAGCCACTGTAGTACTTGTGTTTACCTTGGATGGGGGGGGGGGGGGTAGTCTGCACATTTACACTGCATAACTGCTCCTTGCCTTGCTTGGACACATCCAGAGTCACTACATGGGGGAGTGGGGTGCAACAGGTTTGTCACAATTTGAAATGTCTCTGGCTGACTGCAATGGCTCTGACACATTTGTCATACCTCTCAACCTCAGAGCAAGAAATCTGGACAAAGCCATACATAGAAGTGGGACAAAGGCCCAAAAATAAGGACAATTTTTAAATATTGCTCTTATAAACTTTGAAAGAGAATAGAATAGGTCTTGCATTAGTATGAATTTTCTGAAAGGTACAAAATCTGAAACTCAAATGTCTTTCATTATTTTCTAACTTCAGTCTTTAATGATTTGCCACTAATTTGCCAAAAAAACACAATTTTATGAAAAATGGACCAAAAATGTGATGCAAAAATATAAAATAGCCACACAATACAGCTGGGAATCTGTCAAAGAAGGGACACTTTTTAATATTAGTACTGCTAACTTGAGCAGCTGACAAAATAAAAGAATCTACGTGCATTTCTGAAATAAAAGTAATCTATAACTGATTATTACAGTTATTTATTAATTGTAAACCCTCCATGTTTTCTTCCAAAATTGCTATTTTGCAGAGGGATTATTAGGGGAAGAGTAACATTTTGAGCCAAAATCGGGGACAGTTGAGAGGTTTGGATATGTCTAATTCTATAAAGCAATTTATTTGCATGTACCTCTCAACCTGTTAATGCAGGAAATCTGGACAAGGCCAAATATATTGGGGGAACATACAAACACTACTAAAAATTGCTCTTGTATAAACTTAAGACAGTTGATAGAATAACAGGTCTTGCTTTAGCATGCATTTTTCTGAAGGTTATGACGTAAAACTCAATGTCTGTCATTTAGTGACTTCATTCCTAAATGATTTGCCAGAAAACCACACATTTTATGAGGAACAAACCAAAAATAAGAAGCAAATATCTATTTGTTCTGCAAAAATGTGGACAAATGAGAGGTATAGTTCAACTGGGGCTGTCTGAGTTTGCTGCCCTTCCCCTCTCAAAATCATGGTCGATTGGAGCCTCCCCCCTGCAACCATTCCAATGTCCCATTCCTTGGTTATTTTGCCCCATTTACCATAAACGCTGTAATGTGCATACTGCTTTACTTCTGCGATGATTTGGATTTCATTTGAAAATTTTATTTTGCATTTTTATAGCACAAACCCCAATAGATATCTGATAAACAAAGCAATGCAGTCTCACAATAAAAACAGACTTAGCATTAAAATTTCTCTGCCCTTGAAACTCACATGCATTGTAACAGCATTGAAACCCACATTCAAAGAAAATACATTTTGCCAGTGGCAGATAAAGATTAACTTTGGGCTGTTTTCAAATCATAGGCCCCTTTTGGGCTGTTTTCAAATCATAGGCCCCTTGAACACGAAACATACACATGCTCTTTGATACACCTTCCCGATTGTATTCCTTGTACAATACAGTACAGTTGTTAGAGGACATTTTAAATTTATTGTTTTGAACATTTTTCCAGTAAACAATGAAACCAAATGCATGCATCAATGACAAAACTACACAAGTTAGAAAATTTCCATCATAAAAGTCTACTCAACCTTCTATAGTCCACCAGTATCAGTAAATATGCACAATCTCTGAAGTAGTAAAAGTCATCTAAATAATTCCACATTAAAGAAATCTGTAACAATGAAGAGGTTGCTGCTAGCAAACAACTTTATATGTCATTGTTTATTCATCTACAAATAAAGTGCCTGTTGCCCTTGAGGAATAAATTGCCTATGTTGCATGCATTAAAAAAATGATAAGCTAGTAATATTGCAATAGGGACTATATGGAAAACTGATAACAGGTTCATAGTTACTACTCTAGGTATCTTCGCCAAAAAGGACTGCAGCATCCACCCCCTTTACAACACAGTACAGTATCAGCAATGCATCTATCTACTGTGGGAGTAGAACCCACAGCCTTCTGCATCAAAAGCAAGTACACTACCTGTTGTGCTATTAACAATGCAAGCAGACTCAGAATAAGCAGCACTAAAGTTTTGTTACCCTGCAGCTCTCAGCTCCTTGTAAAATCTACTCGACATGCAGTTGTATCTCTGAACTTTGCAGCACAAGAAATCTGGAAAAAGTCGAAATTTATTGGGGGGGGGCAAAAACCAGGGACACATTTTAAACATTGCTTGTATAATGTTGGAAACTTGCTAGAATAAAATGCTGTGTTACCACCATACATTTCACTGCCACGTCTTTAACCCAGGGGACCCTGTGCAAAACAGTCAAACATACCACTATGCCAAATCAGCTGTTTTGTGAAAGAGAGGAAGACAAACTTAAATGGCTACCATTTAGTAAATTCAGTTCTCACCATAGCTGTTAACCTCTTAGCACAAAACACCTGAACAAAGCCAATAATGGAGAAATACAGCCCCCAAACATATTCAGTAAATTCAGTTCTCACCATAGCTCTCAACCTCTGAGCAAAAAACATGTGGACAACGCCAGTAATGGGAGGGGGACTACAGCCCTCAAACATTCAGTGAATTCAGTTCTCACCATAGATAGCTCTCAGCCTTAGCACAAAATACCTGGACAAAGCCAATAATGGGGGAATACAGTCCCAAAAATAGGGACACATTTCAAATACCCATGTTATAAACTTAAGACAGCTGCTAGAATAAACGGTTTTGTGTTACCGTGTACTTTCTAAAGAATATGAAGTCTGAAATTCAAATGCCTGTTATTTTTAAACATGTAACCAGTAAACTAGTCTGACTTGGAACAAAAGACAATTTTCAGCAGAGCAGGGAGAAACTCCAGACACATCTTTGTAAGATGGGAGGGCATGCAGACTCCACACAGAAGGCACCCCAGCCAAGAATCAAACCAGAGAACCTGTAGCTGTCAGGTAGCAATGCTACCAGTACACCACTGCACTACAGACTTTGCAAGGAAAAATGTAGATACAAAAAACACAGATTTTATGAGAAACAGAACAAATATGAGGCAAAAATCTGCAATTTTTTTAGAAATGGTGGTGGACAGGGAATTCAGGTCCTTGTCACCTGCATCCAAGGTACAGGTTTCAAGCCTGAGTATCTTTACCCACCACCATTTGTTCTCTCTAGCCACCAGTATATAGCAACTGGGGCATTTCACACACACACACACACACACACACACACACACACACACACACACACACACACACACACACACACACACACACACACATCTGCTGTAAAAAATGTGTCCAGGCAGCAGTATAATCCACATGTATCCAGCCAGCGACCGTTTCCACACCTGCCCGTTTCACGAAGCAGCAGTACAAGTCACAAACGAAGCTCACGCAGCAGTGAAATCCCAGTGAGAGCTCAGTCCTCATTGGTTCTGCCTGCAGCTGAAACAGTCCACAGCTCCTCTGTTCTGTGCAGTCGTCACCGCACAGATTCCTGGGTATCTCTTTGTCTGTATCTGGACTGCTGACAAAGGCAGTCTGAGTTCGCCAATGTGTCTGCGCAGAGGAGTCGGGACTCGTGATTTTTTTTTTGTTTGTTTTCTTGTTTTACAGTTTTTTCTTTTGTTTTTTCTAGGTGGGAGAGCTGCAGTCCTATAGCACGATCCGCCCCTGGCCCCTCCCCTTTCCTGTTCTGCAGGTAGCTGCTTGCAGCCTTGTTAGCTGTTGTCAATGGCCCGCTGTAGGCTCTTAGGTGTTAATTAGTCATTTGTACTCCAATTTCCCTGCTGCAGCATTTCCTTATTTCTTTCCTATATCCTTCCTGTTTCAGCTGCAGTGCGCGCCGTGCAAACCCATTTACCGGGTTTATGCGCAATTTCATCTCCGTTCACATGCATACTCGATTATCTTGTGTACTCTCAGCTAAGCAAAGCTATGGCCAGTTCAACACACCCCTATCCTGCAGCTTTGCCTAGCTAGGTGCAAACCGGTTTAAAAATGCACCAATGTCCTTACAGCAGTGGCGACACACACCTCTCTTGATGTCATCTTTATCTCAAGGGCACATCTTGGTGTTATAACGCTATGCTGTGAGGTGCATGCTTACACCAGCAGGGAATCTGTGATTCACTATTACTCCTCTCATTTGCATGGCATTGCCTACTAATTCCTAGCTATCGCACATAACACTCTCACAGCGCTTTAGCAACCCTTGCGCCATAGTATGGTGTAGCATGCCTGCCATTGACTATTATGGGGAAATCATGATATGTGTTACATTGCAGTTTTATTCTATATTTTTATATTTTCCTTGCGATCCCCTTTGCGCGCTGCTGCCCTGCTCTTCCACATCGCGATAGTGCGACTATATATATTAAATGCTAATTTTATATTTTGTACATTTTTTTTTATGCCACTGGCTATATATTTAGCCATTGGCATATATTAACAATATAATACATGTGTTTGGTCAGCTGTCATGACTCCAGTTTTATGTTTGCAAAAATGTAAACCGTTTTCTACGGTTTACATTTCTGCATGCTTACACTACACCTGCACCACTTCCTGGATTTCTGCATACCTTTATTTGCATGCTACACTGCTGAACATGGGGTAATTAGCATACAGGGCCTGGGAGTTGTGCAGGCGTAGCGTATGCAGGTAGTGCACGTGGGAACAGCTCGTACCCGGATCACTCAGTGGCCATATTTGGTGTTAGAACGCCGCCACTACGCCTGCACCTGGCGCAAGCTTTATGAATCCCAGGGTATGTCTCAGTAATGGCACAGATGTCTATTTTCTCCAGAGTGAAGAATGCTTGTAAGGTATGGAGTTTCTTGTTTAGACTCCTAGCAGTGAGCAGTAACAACATTATGCTTATCTGAATTGTATTTGCTATGTCTATAAGGTTGTCAATTTGGCATTGCCTAAAAAGCCTCTAAGGGGGTGGATAAAGTTGTAGCCAATATTTGGAAGCCTAGGGGGAGTCAGGTGCAGACATCCTTTGGAAAACAAATTAATTTGTTTACCATGTCTTCCCATGCTGACAGATATTGAATCCCCCTGGAAAGACACCAGAAAGTAAGCCAATTATTGAAGTCAATCATCTTTTGTTCGTACTGTGACATCATGCATCTCAGTTGTGTTTTATTTATCTGTTGATAAAGACTTAAGTCCCAGGTTCTAGTATTGGTGGAGCTAATGGACTATCAGAGATACAGAAGGTCCAGGAAGAGTATGTCTCTGATGATGCCATAAGTGAGACAATGATATTGCATAAAAGGAACAAGAAGAGGAGCAATTGCAGAGTGCTAAAGTGAAAACAATGGAGTATTTGATTAATAACCATGAATTTAGAAAGGTTGCTGTTAAGCAACTGTTTCTTGATAATAACTCTAGAGCACAAAATCTTTTGGTAACAGAAAGTAGAAGACAAACTTAAAGAGCCTATTTATTTATTTATTTATTTATTTTATTTTACATTTGTTGACCGGGCTAGTCCAGCTGGATATATGTCCATTTTCAGTGGAGGCCCGGGGAGATAAGCTCCAAACTTGAACATTAAAGTGAAAAATAATAGAAAATCTTGCTAAATAAATAAAGTAACAAGATAGATTCAAACATTATAAATTGTGGCATAGTAGTAACATATAAACATACAGTAGTTAGAGAAAACAACAAACAAAAGTAAATAATATATATTTTTTTATAGATAATTAGAAGGAGATGTAAAATCTGTGAATGCAAAAAATGAATAGATTTTGGTTTCTAAAGATGAGGGGTTTAGTCAGGGGTCAAGAAAATAAAGTTAGTCAGGATTTGTACAGGGGCAGAGCCATTGTGTTTTAAGGTAGAGCCTGAGTTTCTTTTTGAAGAGAGGTTTTGAGGGAATAGTAGAAAGTTCAGAGGGAAGCAAGTTCCAATCTTTACCAACAGTGTTAGAGAAAAGGGAATCTCCGGCCCTGTTGTTTGCTTTGTCAATATTTACAAGAAGTTTGTGTGCAGATCTTAGGGACTTTAGGTTATGGTAGGGGTGAATAAGAGTAGATAGTATAGGTGTTTTGTTAGGTTGATAAAGAATTTGATGGGCTATGCCTAGTTGATTAAGTTTTAGTTGCTGTTGAAATTCAAGCCAGCATAGTTGTTTTAGAATAGTACAGTGGTGGGTTCTATAAGGGTTGCCTGTGGCAAATCTGGCTATGTTGTGGTAGGAGGTTTCTAATTTCAAGATATTCTTTTCTGATAAGTTAGTAAATATGGGAGAGGCATAGAGAAGGGGTGAGATAAGGTGGGAGTGGGCTATAGTTGTTCTAGATGCTGGAGTGAGGAAAGGTTTGATTCTGTAAAGAGAGCCTATTTTTTTGTTAATAGTTTTCAATGTGATATGTATATGGGTTTCGAAGTTAAGGTTGTTGTCAATGGTAATGCCTAGTAGTTTGGTAGTAGGATCTTGTGATATAGGTGTGCCATTTTTAGATGTTATAGTAAAGTCTAAATGGGGATATTTGCTGGAAGGTGTGAAGAGGAGGAGTTTAGTTTTTTTCTGGGTTAAGTAGTAGACAGCGTTGGGAAAACCAGTTTTCTACAGAATTAAAGATGTGTTGTGTGAGGGAGTGAAGATCAGATACAGATGTGGCTGAGCAAATTAGTGTAGAATCGTCTGCGTATTGTATGCATGTGGCTTGGGGAACTACTTGGTGGAGGTCATTGATAAATAAAGAAAACAGGAGGGGACCCAGTATGGACCCTTGGGGAACGCCAATGTTGACAGGTAGTTGGGAGGATAGAGTGGAGTTCCAGAGTACTGCTTGTTGTCTGTTATTTAAGGAGGACTTAAACCAGTTTATAGGTTTTGTTTCAAGTGACAAGGATTGAAGAATGTGTATGAGTATGTGGTGGTTGACCATGTCAAAAGCTTTGGATAGGTCTAAAAAAAGTGCAGAGGAAAGGTAGTTGTGGTTACAATTTTTGTTGATTGTGTCTGTAAAGGAGAGTAGGGCAGTAGTGGTACTGTGGGATGGTCTGAAACCGTGTTGGGTATTAGAGAGTAAGTTATTTAGGAGAAGGTGGTCAAGCAGTTGCTTGTGGATACACCTTTCCATTATCTTAGATAAGGGAGAGAGTAGTGCTATAGGGTGGTAGTTAGAGATTTCAGTAGAATTACCACCCTTATGAAGTGGGATAATATGGGAGATTTTCCAAAGTTTAGGGACATATCCCTCAGTGATGGTTCTGTTGATAAGTATAGAAATTGGGTAGGCTATTGATTTGTCTGCTAATTGCAAGTATTCTGCGGGTATTAGGTCTGCAGAGGGAGTACATCGTTTGAGTTTTTTGATAAGGGAGAGAATGTAGGATGTTGGGACAGGTTGGAAGTGAAATGGGGGAGGTGGGTTTAAGTTATGGTTAGATATGTTTGTGTTTTTGTTGGGGAGTTGACTGGCTAGGGTTTGAATTGTTTAGGTAAAAAAGGAATTAAAGTCATTTGCAATTTGGTTGGGGTTCCTTATGTCAGAGCCTTGTGGGTTGGGTGTGACAGGTTTACTAGGCTGTAGTAATTGTCTTATGTTTGCCCAGAACTTTTGTGGGTTATTTTGGTAAGTATGCTGAGGTTTCAGGTAAAAGTTTGTTTTATCATTCATTATAGCTTTTTTGGTCTCATTCCTGAGTTGTTTGAAGTTTTGGTAGTCAGCTGTGTTTTTAGTTAAGTGAGATTTCTTCCAGATTTTATTTCTGAGATTGATTTTTTGCTTGGTTTCTATTGAGAGCCAGGGGGCTGATTTAGTTCTAATTCTAATAGAACGATTGGGGGCATGGTAGTTGAGTATGGCCAGAAACTTAGTATTAAAGAAATCTACAGCGTCATCAAGAGAAAGGTGTTTTAAGGGTGTCCAATTACATGCGTTCAGTTCACTTTGAAATAGTTCCAAGTTGAAATTTTTTTTAGATCTGATTGTACTGGTAATATTATGGGTAGGAGGGTTGGTTTTAAGTCTGATGATGTAGGTTAATAAGTGATCACTTATATCATCAGGGAGGGTTCCAGTTACAAAAGTATGGGGTTGATTATTGGTGAAAATCCAATCTAAGGTACTTTCTTTTTTGTTAGTTTTATTTATTCTAGTGGGGGAGGTGATAGTTTGTGAGAACCCGTAAAGGTTAATATGGTCTGTAGGATGTTTGCTGTTGCAAGATTCCCAATCAATGTTTACGTCACCTAGGATGATTGTTTCTTTGGGTAAGTTTAGAGATAGCCAACATAGGATCTTTTCTATGGTAGTAATATTATTTCTGGGGGAACATAAATGCAAATAATAAAGATGGATTTGGCTGTGTTTAGTTCAAGTTTGGTAATAAGAATGTCAGCATTAGAGTCCTGGGGAGGTTTTTGGTTGAAAGTGGTTATTTGAAGGCTAGACTTAAATAAGATAGCTACACTACCACCTTTTTTAGATTCCCTGTCGAGACGCAATATATTAGAGCCAGGAGGAATGACTTCAGTGTCTCTTGTTGAAGGTTTTAACCAGGTTTCTGTTAGACAAATAAAATCAAAGGAGTAGAGCTCTAAGAGAGCATGTAGTTGAGTTGTTTTATTATTAATACTACGTATGTTGAGGTTAGCTATTGAGAGAGAGTTTTTGGGTTTTTTAAATAGTGGGTGCACTGTGGGGTTTTGGTAAATAGATTGATTTAAGGAGAAGTTTGTTGGACCTGAGTTTGGGTGAATATCTCCATTTCTAAGTGAGAGAAGTAGGGTTAGGTATGCAGTGTTTGCATATTTACTTTGTGGGAGGGTTAATCTTCTAGGATGTAGATGTACATGTTTTATGTGAGTTATCCTATGATATCTGGGTGAAAGATAGCTAGGTGTGGAAGTTATGTTACTATGATGGTTGTGGTAGGTAGGAATTGAAGAGGAAGTTAGTTTAGTTGGGTTGCTAAAGTGTGATAGTAGTGGGTGTTCATAGAAGGTTGTAAGTTGTGCTAATATTAAAGGGGGAATAAGTGTGAGCAAAACTATGGTATGTTTGAGGACTAGGGTGGGGAGTTTATACATATTAAAGGTGGTTAGTAAGTTATAGTAACTAGTACAGGTGTAGTGGGTGAGTTATTGTAAGGCAAAGTTTAATAGTGTATGTTAAAGGGTGTGGTTAAAAGAAAATATAAGGTGGGAATAAAGATGATTGGTTAATTGTGGATAGGTTGTAATTGGAAGAAAAGGGGAGGGAGTGTGGTTAGGTAGGTAGAAATGTGGATGCAGTAGGGGTGGGCGGAAATTGGGGGTAGGGTAGGGGAGCGGAGTGAGCCCGTAGGGTGAATGAAGCGGGTAGAGACAAAGGAGGAGAAGTTAGCGAGGAAAAACAATCAGCTATGCAGGTAGCTGTAGGTTAGAAAGGCAGGATAGAAGTGGAGAAGGTTAGAGAATTTTTGGTGGTGTCTAGGGAAAGACTTTAAGTGGAGTACAAACTAAAAGGCAGAAGTAGGTATGAGTAGGAACACAACAAGAAGCTTCGTAGATGGTTAAAGTTTGCAATGGTAGCACAAGGGGAGGGGGAGTGTTGGATGGGAGAAAGGCGCCCCCTAGTGGGCAGTTCAGGAAATGAAGGTGAGTTAGTAAGGGAGCAGAGTAGTATAGGGAAGAAACCTAAAGTGAGAGGGGGTGAAGGTAAGTGTTAGAGGTGTATAGGTTGATAGGTAGATACAGAATAGAATGTTAGAGGTGAATAGGTTGATAAGTAGATACAGAAAAGGGGTAAGGCTGCTCAGGCACCCAGCGAACTTTGAAGCCCTGAAACAGGTGGTGACTAGGGGTCTGTTTTATCAGCTAGATTTTGTCCATAACATACTTAGTTTTGTCCATGATAGAGGGAGCAACAAGCAGGAGGCTGCAGGTTGCGTCCACAAGCAAGTGGATTGGGTTCTTAACACACCCGGTAGGCTGAGGTTAAATCAGGAGCAGGCTCAAATTGAGTTGGGTACTTAGGGAAGAAGGGAGATAAAAGATAGAGGAGAGAAACAGGGTTAGCAATTCAGCTTTTATATTCAAAAAGGCAGTAATAGCGAACAGTAATACTTATAACATTGCAATTAGTGATTGAGATAAAATGCATATATTTAGCCAGTGTAAACAGTTCTAAGTACTTCTAGGCAAGAGCATAGGTGAGGTATAACCAGCAGGTAGTACAAATGTAATGGTACCGGTGCAGGTCAGAGTACATTCACTTAGCCAGTTTAAGCCATTCATTCAGTACATCAGGCAACAATATCAAAGAGGTTAAACATCAGGCATCACAATGCAAAGCTACAAAAAATGCAGGATAAAAAACTGGTCAACAGTAAAGGGAATAACAGCAAGAAGGGGTACCTGATAATGATTGGTAGTCTAAAGGTGCATGTTCAGAACTTTAAATTTGAGGTTCAAACACCCAATATAGGGAAAAACACTATTGTAAAATGGAAAAACAGCACTTGTTTTCGAGGTTATGAGTGGTTTAGACCAAGTTCTCAGTCTCACACCACGTGGGTGATGCAGTAGGCAATCATTTGATAAAAGCTTATAGCCAGAGGACACTAGTCTAACCACAGGATAAATGAGCTGAATAGTCCATTAAGTTACAAGGAACAAGGGTAACAAATAGGATTTAGGCAAGGTTTGAGGTGACAATAATATATAGCGTGCTAATACAGCTTAGTCGCTAAAACTCAATAATAAGCATACAGTGTAGAAAGATAAGCAAAAAGCAATTACACCCTTGTTGCTAAATGCAATACAATTTCTACAAAAATGAACAAATTAAAAAACGGCCGATCTACCTGAAAGAGTTTATAAATGTAACGCTAGGCAAACACTATTGAAAAAAGGAAGAACAGCGCTTGTTTTCGAGGTTACAAGTGGTTTAGACCAAAATTAGTACAAAATTAACAAATTAAAAAAAGGCCGATCTACCTGAAAGAGTTTATACATGTAACCCTAGGCAAACACTATTGAAAAAAGGAAGAACAGCGCTTGTTTTCGAGGTTACAAGTGGTTTAGACCAAAATTAACAAATTAAAAAAACGTCCAATCTACCTGAAAGAGTTTATACATGTAACGCTAGGCAAACACTATTGAAAAATGGAAGAACAGTGCTTATTTTCGAGGTTACAAGTGGTTTAGACCAAGTTCTCGGTCTCACACCACATGGGTGGCGGAGTAGGCAATCATTTGATAAAAACTTATGGCCAGAGGATGCTAGTCTAACCACAGGCTAAAATGAGCTGAATAACCCATTAAATTACAAGGAACAAGGGTAACAATTAGGATTTAGGCAAGGTTTGGGGTGACAATAATATATAGCGTGCTAATACAGCTTAGTCGCTAAAACTCAATAATAAGCATAGAGTGTAGAAAGATAAGCAAAAAGCAATTGCACCCTTGTTGCTAAATGCAATGCAATTTGTACAAAAATTAAAAAATTAAAAAACGGCCGATCTACCTGAAAGAGTTTATACATGTAACGCTAGGCAAACACTATTGAAAAAGAAAGAACAGCGCTTATTTTTGAGGTTACAAGTGGTTTAGACCAAGTTCTCGGTCTCACACCACATGGGTGGCGCAGTAGGCAATCATTTGATAAAAACTTATGGCCAGAGGACGCTAGTCTAACCACAGACTAAAATTAGCTGAATAGCCCATTAAATTACAAGGAACAAGGGTAACAATTAGGATTTAGGCAAGGTTTGGGGTGACAAATAATATAGAGAGTGCAAACACAGCTTAGTCGCTAAACTCAATAATAAGCATAGAGTGTAGAAAGAATAAACTAAAAGCAATTACACCCTAGTCGCTAATTGCAAATACAAACACAATTCAGACGTGGTATCGTAATAGAACAGCAAAAAATACACTAGATCAATGTAAGCAATTCCACATGTTTACGACCATTTCAGTTCAATTAAACACACAGTCGTTGAAAAGCCAGATAATGAGACCACCGATGCCACTTACCAGGGGCTAAGATGCCAGGGCAGAGCGGACAGCAGCTAAGGACCATCAAAGTGAAGATTAAGAGATGGCGCCTCACAGGTCAAGGGGTATAAATAACTTCCCACGAGACAATGAGGCAACTGGGAAAGTGAAAATGAGTACAATGGAATGCAGATGGGCGGAGCCAGAAGGTAGTTACTTACTTACTTAGAGGGTAGCTGGTTTACAACAACCTCGGGAAAAATAGGGAAAAAAAGGACAAGAAAGGGGGGGGGTTAGGTCTAGAGGGGGGTAGAATGGCAGTACAAGATTAGATATTTATCGAAAGAGACAAGACAGGTGGCCAGTAGCTAGAGACAAAGGAGGAGAAGTTAGCGAGGAAAAACAATCAGCTATGCAGGCAGCTGTAGGTTAGAAAGGCAGGATAGAAGTGGAGAAGGTTAGAGAATAAAGGTGGTGTCTAGGGAAATACTTCAAGTGGAGTACAAACTGAAAGGCAGAAGTAGGTATGAGCAGGAACACAACAAGAAGCTTCGTAGATGGTTAAAGTTTGCAATGGTAGCACAAGGGGAGGGGGGAGTGTTGGATGGGAGAAAGGCGCCCCCTAGTGGGCAATTCAGGAAATGAAGGTGAGTTAGTAAGGGAGCAGAGTAGTGTAGGAGAGTGTAGGGAAGAAACCTAAAGTGAGAGGGGGTGAAGGTAAGTGTTAGAGGTGTATAGGTTGATAGGTAGATACAGAATAGAATGTTAGAGGTGAATAGGTTGATAGGTAGATACAGAAAAGGGGTAAGGCTGCTGGCTGCTCAAGCGCCCAGCGAACTTTGAAGCCCTGAAACAGGTGGTGACTAGGGGTCTGTTTTATCAGCTAGATTTTGTCCATAACATACTTAGTTTTGTCCTTGATGGAGGGTGCAGAAAGCAGGAGGCTGCAGGTTGCGTCCACAAGCAAGTGGATTGGGTTCTTAACACACCAGGTAGGCTGAGGTTAAATCAGGAGCAGGCTCAAATTGAGTTGGGTACTTAGGGAAGAAGGGAGATAAAAGATAGAGGAGAGAAACAGGGTTAGCAATTCAGCTTTTATATTCAAAAAGGCAGTAATAGCTAACAGTAATACTTATAACATTGCAATTAGTGATTGAGATAAAATGCATACATTTAACCAGTATAAACAGTTCTAAGTACTTCTAGGCAACAGCATAGGTGAGGTATAACCAGCAGGTAGTACAAATGTAATGGTACAGGTGCAGGTCAGAGTACATTCACTTAGCCAGTTTAAGCCGTTCATTCAGTACATCAGGCAACAATATCAAAGAGGTTAAACATCAGGCATCACAATGCAAAGCTACAAAAAGTGCAGGATAAAAAACTGGTCAACAGTAAAGGGAATAACAGCAAGAAGGGGTACCTGATAATGATTGGTAGTCTAAAGGTGCATGTTCAGAACTTTAAATTTGAGGTTCAAACACCCAATATAGGGAAAAGCACTATTGTAAAATGGAAAAACAGCACTTGTTTTCGAGGTTATGAGTGGTTTAGACCAAGTTCTCGGTCTCACACCACGTGGGTAGCACAGTAGGCAATCATTTGATAAAAGCTTATAGCCAGAGGACACTAGTCTAACCACAGGCTAAATGAGCTGAATAGTCCATTAAGTTACAAGGAACAAGGGTAACAATTAGGATTTAGGCAAGGTTTGAGGTGACAGTAATATATAGCGTGCTCATACAGCTTAGTCGCTAAAACACAATAATAAGCATAGAGTGTAGAAAGATAAGCAAAAAAGCAATTACACCCTTGTTGCTAAATGCAATACAATTTGTACAAAAATTAACAAATTAAAAAACGGCCAATCTACCTGAAAGAGTTTATACATGTAACGCTAGGCAAACACTATTGAAAAAAGGAAGAACAGCGTTTGTTTTCGAGGTTACAAGTGTTTTAGACCAAAATTAACAAATTAAAAAAATGGCCGATCTACCTGAAAGAGTTTATATATGTAACGCTAGGCAAACACTATTGAAAAATGGAAGAACAGCACTTGTTTTCGAGGTTACAAGTGATTTAGACCAAGTTCTCGGTCTCACACTACATGGGTGGCGTAGTAGGCAATCATTTGATAAAAACTTATGGCCAGAGGACGCTAGTCTAACCACAGGCTAAAATGAGCTGATTAACCCATTAAATTACAAGGAACAAGGGTAACAATTAGGATTTAGGCAAGGTTTGGGGTGACAATAATATATAGCGTGCTAATACAGCTTAGTTGCTAAAACTCAGTAATAAGCACAGAGTGTAGAAAGATAAGCAAAAAGCAATTACACCCTTGTCGCTAAATGCAGTACAATTTGTACAAAAATTAACAAATTAAAAAACGGCCGATCTACCTGAAAGAGTTTATACATGTAACGCTAGGCAAATACTATTGAAAAAAGGAAGAACAGCGCTTGTTTTCGAGGTTACAAGTGGTTTAGACCAAAATTAGTACAAAATTAACAAATTAAAAAACCGGACGATCTACCTGAAAGAGTTTATACATGTAACGCTGGGCAAACACTATTGAAAAATGGAAGAACAGCGCTTGTTTTCGAGGTTACAAGTGGTTTAGACCAAGTTCTCGGTCTCACACCACATGGGTGGCGCAGTAGGCAATCATTTGATAAAAACTTATGGCCAGATGATGCTAGTCTAACCACAGGCTAAAATGAGCTGAATAGCCCATTAAATTACAAGGAACAAGGGTAACAATTAGGATTTAGGCAAGGTTTGGGGTGACAAATAATATAGAGAGTGCAAACACAGGTTAGTCGCTAAACTCAATAATAAGCATAGAGTGTAGAAAGAATAAGCAAAAAGCAATTACACCCTAGTCGCTAAAAGCAAATACAAACACAATGTCAGATGTGGTATCTTAATAGAACAGCAAAAAACACACTAGATCAATGTAAGCAATTCCACATGTCTTCGACCATTTCAGTTCAATTAAACATGCAGTCGTTGAAAAGCCAGATAATGAGACCACCGATGCCACTTACCAGGGGCTAAGACGCCAGGGCAGAGCGGACAGCAGCTGAGGACCATCAAAGTGAAGATTAAGAGATGGCGCCTCACAGGTCAAGGGGTATAAATAACTTTCCACGAGACAATGAGGCAACTGGGAAAGTGAAAAGGAGTACAATGGAATGCAGATGGGTGGAGCCAGAAGGTAGTTACTTACTTACTTAGAGGGTAGCTGGTTTACAACAACCTCAGGAAAAAAGGACAAGAAAGGGGGGGTTAGGTCTAGAGGGGGCGGTAGAATGGCAGTACAAGATTAGATATTTATCGAAAGAGACAAGACAGGTGGCCAGTAGCTAGAGACAAAAGAGGAGAAGTTAGTGAGGAAAAACAATCAGCTATGCAGGTAGCTGTAGGTTAGAAAGGCAGGATAGAAGTGGAGAAGGTTAGAGAATAAAGGTGGTGTCTAGGGAAAGACTTCAAGTGGAGTACAAGCTGAAAGGCAGAAGTAGGTATGAGTAGGAACACAACAAGAAGCTTCGTAGATGGTTAAAGTTTGCAATGGTAGCACAAGGGGAGGGGGGAGTGTTGGATGGGAGAAAGGCGCCCCCTTGTGGGCAGTTCAGGAAATGAAGGTGAGTTAGTAAGGGAGCAGAGTAGTGTAGGAGAGTGTAGGGAAGAAACCTAAAGTGAGAAGGGGTGAAGGTAAGTGTTAGAGGTGTATAGGTTGATAGGTAGATACAGAATAGAATGTTAGAGGTGAATAGGTTGATAGGTAGATACAGAAAAGGGGTAAGGCTGCTGGCTGCTCAGGCGCCCAGCGAACTTTGAAGCCCTGAAACAGGTGGTGACTAGGGGTCTGTTTTATCAGCTAGATTTTGTCCATAACATACTTAGTTTTGTCCTTGATGAAGGGTGCAGAAAGCAGGAGGCTGCAGGTTGCGTCCACAAGCAAGTGGATTGGGTTCTTAACACGCCAGGTAGTCTGAGGTTAAATCAGGAGCAGGCTCAAATTGAGTTGGGTACTTAGGGAAGAAGGGAGGTAAAAGATAGAGGAGAGAAACAGGGTTAGCAATTCAGCTTTTATATTCAAAAAGGCAGTAATAGCTAACAGTAATACTTATAACATTGCAATTAGTGATTGAGATAAAATGCATACATTTAGCCAGTATAAACAGTTCTAAGTACTTCTAGGCAACAGCATATGTGAGGTATAACCAGCAGGTAGCATAAATGCAATGGTGCAGGTTCAGGTCAGAGTACATTCACTTAGCCAGTTTAAGCCGTTCATTCAGTACATCAGGCAACAATATCAAAGAGGTTAAACATCAGGCATCACAATGCAAAGCTACAAAAAATGCAGGATAAAAAACTGGTCAACAGTAAAGGGAATAACAGCAAGAAGGGGTACCTGATAATGATTGGTAGTCTAAAGGTGCATGTTCAGAACTTTAAATTTGAGGTTCAAACACCCAATATAGGGAAAAACACTATTGTAAAATGGAAAAACAGCGCTTGTTTTCGAGGTTATGAGTGGTTTAGACCAAGTTCTCGGTCTCACACCATGTGGGTGGCACGGTAGGCAATCATTTGATAAAAGCTTATAGCCAGAGGACGCTAGTCTAACCACAGGCTAAATGAGCTGAATAGTCCATTAAGTTACAAGGAACAAGGGTAACAATTAGGATTTAGGCAAGGTTTGAGGTGACAATAATATATAGCGTGCTAATACAGCTTAGTCGCTAAAACTCAATAATAAGCATAGAGTGCAGAAAGATAAGCAAAAAGCAATTACACCCTTGTCGCTAAATGCAATATAATTTGTACAAAAATTAACAAATTAAAAGACGGCCGATCTACCTGAAAGAGTTTATAGATGTAACGCTAGGCAAACACTATTCAAAAAAAGAAGAACAGCGCTTGTTTTCGAGGTTACAAGTGGTTTAGACCAAAATTAGTACAAAATTAACAAATTAAAAAAACGGCCGATCTACCTGAAAGAGTTTATACATGTAACACTAGGCAAACACTATTGAAAAATGGAAGAACAGCGCTTGTTTTCGAGGTTACAAGTGGTTTAGACCAAGTTCTCGGTCTCACACCACATGGGTGGCGCAGTAGGCAAACATTTGATAAAAACTTATGGCCAGAGGACGCTAGTCTAACCACAGGCTAAAATGAGCTGAATAGCCCATTAAATTACAAGGAACAAGGGTAACAATTAGGATTTAGGCAAGGTTTGGGGTGGCAAATAATATAGAGAGTGCAAACACAGCTTAGTCGCTAAACTCAATAATAAGCATAGAGTATAGAAACAATAAGCAAAAAGCAATTACACCCTAGTCGCTAAATGCAAATACAAACACAATGTCAGACTTGGTATCGTAATAGGACAGCAAAAAACACATTAGATCAATGTAAGCAATTCCACATGTCTACGACCATTTCAGTTCAATTAAACATGCAGTCATTGAAAAGCCAGATAATGAGACCACCGATGCCACTTACCAGGGGCTAAGACGCCAGGGCAGAGCAGACAGCAGTTAAGGACCATCAAAGTGAAGATTAAGAGATGGCGCCTCACAGGTCAAGGGGTATAAATAACTTCCCACGAGACAATGAGGCAACTGGGAAAGTGAAAAGGAGTACAATGGAATGCAGATGGGCGGAGCCAGAAGGTAGTTACTTACTTAGAGGGTAGCTGGTTTACAACAACCTCGGGAAAAATAGGGAAAAAAAGGACAAGAAAGGGGGGGGGTTAGGTCTAGGGGGGGTAGAATGGCAGTATAAGATTAGATATTTATCGAAAGAGACAAGACAGGTGGCCAGTAGCTAGAGACAAAGGAGGAGAAGTTAGCGAGGAAAAACAATCAGCTATGCAGGTAGCTGTAGGTTAGAAAGGCAGGATAGAAGTGGAGAAGGTTAGAGAATAAAGGTGGTGTCTAGGGAAAGACTTCAAGTGGAGTACAAACTGAAAGGCAGAAGTAGGTATGAGTAGGAACACAACAAGAAGCTTCGTAGATGGTTAAAGTTTGCAATGGTAGCACAAGGGGAGGGGGAGTGTTGGATGGGAGAAAGGCGCCCCCTAGTGGGCAGTTCAGGAAATGAAGGTGAGTTAGTAAGGGAGCAGAGTAGTGTAGGAGAGTGTAGGGAAGAAACCTAAAGTGAGAGGGGGTGAAGGTAAGTGTTAGAGGTGTATAGGTTGATAGGTAGATACAGAATCGAATGTTAGAGGTGAATAGGTTGATAGGTAGATACAGAAAAGGGGTAAGGCTGCTGGCTGCTCAGTTGCCCAGCGAACTTTGAAGCCCTGAAACAGGTGGTGACTAGGGGTCTGTTTTATCAGCTAGATTTTGTCCATAACATACTTAGTTTTGTCCTTGATGGAGGGTGCAGAAAGCAGGAGACTGCAGGTTGCGTCCACAAGCAAGTGGATTGGGTTCTTAACACACCAGGTAGGCTGAGGTTAAATCAGGAGCAGGCTCAAATTGAGTTGGGTTTGAGTTGGGTATTAGTTTTGTCCTTGATGAAGGGTGCAGAAAGCAGGAGGCTGCAGGAAGAATCCTATGACATGAAGAATCAGTAGAGATCCTATAGAGACAGTAGAAATATTTCTGATTTGTTTTTGAAAATTTGTATAAACATACAAGGCCTAAACAACATATCCAACATGGAATGACTCAAAGTGCTGTCACTACACTTGGTATCCTACAGACTGCTGGGAGGTGATCTGTGTCTAGTATACAAGGTACCAAATACTGATGGATTTACTGCATGTCAACATGTCAGATGGCATCAGAGATACATGGCCTGGGGATCTAGACCTCTTCTGAAACTTCAACAGAATGGTTTAGAGGGGCAGGTATATCTCACAGAGGATACGGCTGTTTTGGAACTAAATCCCCATCCACATAAAACAATGTTCATTACTGTCTATATTCAAGTGCAACTTGGATCTATGGATGTGAAAACAACTTACCCGGGACTGCCCCCTGTACTGCTAGTGGACAGAGGTACCTCTTAAATGCTTTATCCCATGAATGTTCCCCTCAAATTGTCTATTTTATGTTCCCAGTTATTCTCATTAGAGGTAATATATATAGTTATTGACCATGGGATGGGTAAGGCCAATATCTAACCAAATGGGATAGGTTAATTTGAGCACAAAAAGGGAAATTGTCCAGGTTTAAAATGGCCTGCGAGGGCATCTAACCTAGTACCTACATATGAACCTATAATGATTCTTGGTGAAGGTAGAATGCTGCTCAGTGCAAGGCACATACCTACTTGAGACACATATTCAGAGAGATCAACAATGCCTTTCTTCTATAGTCCATGTTTGTCTCAGGTCATTAATGCCCACATAGACTATGATAGAATCATACTGGTACATGTGGTGTAGTGACTTGAGTGCATGTGTAACTTGACAGATCCTGGCTCCAGATAAGCAACTATTATCATCCCCTTGTTCAGTCTGGTGAGTGGGGCATTGGTGTGTCATTCAATGGAGTCCCCTATGATAGGAGTCCTGGGTAATGTGTTTGCTTGCCTTATGGGCTTTGCTGTTGGGGCTCCACTGGGTGTAGGTATATGTATGGTGTTTGGTGTTGTTTTTGGTGAGTACTTTAAAGACTACTGAAGATAGGAGTTGCCATTTATAAGCTTAGGAGATCTTTGAATTTTTGGAAGGTTGTTTTTTAGTGCCTCAGCATAAGTTGGTCTTGTGTGTAGTGGACACTATGTATGGTGGATGTAATATGTGTGTTATGGACAACATTGTTTGTAGGCAAGATTTTTGCCTCCAGTGAAATTGTGTATGTGCACATCTCACATACTGTGTTTGTTTCTTTAAGGAATAAATGGCTGTCTGTGAACTTGAAACAACTGCTGCATTATCTCAGGATACCCATATTCCCAAGCCAGCTATGAAGACATTTGGAAATTACATATCCATATTGTCTAGACCTGTGTTTGGGTGGGCAGGTTATCGACCAGGATATAGAGAGACCTCCTTGAGTGGTCTCTGGGGTTTGGCACTATACTAGATTAGATTGTGCTAAGATTTGACATCAGTGTTGTTTAATGTGCAAACTAGCTGGTCTAATCTTGTCTCTGGGCAATGGCTTTGTTTTAGCTATACTAAGTTACAGGTTTCCATTCTAAGGGTAGTTTTATAGATAACATTTGCATTCTGGGTGTTTGTGTCTGCACAGGGTGAAGCTAGTTTCTTGATATAAAAACATCAAGAAAGATTACTTGCAAGTGTAATGCTACACTAAAACAACTTAAACAAACTACCTCTACAAGGCAATTTCAAGTATAAGGGACCTTTAGAATGATTTAAAGGCAAAATCAACAAATAAAGCAAAACTAAAGCAGTAGTATTCTAGGCAGTTAACTGAAGCACAAAACAATAAAATAAATCAATAAAATAAATCTCTTATGTGCCGAGGATGGAGTAGGATTAACACAGGACCTCCTCAGAGTGTGGCAAGACTGCCAAGTGATGGGAGCTCTGGGAAAATGTGTAGGAGGTAGGAGACAATTTGTAGTAAGGGTAAGTTTATTCAAGTGCAATACTGGTTTGCTGGGTGGGCACTTATTATTATGGCTATATGGAAAACAATGGGTGGGAAAGTGCTTAAATAAGTTAAACAACAGACAATAGCAATGAAAGAGGGGATGAAGGGACTTTGGAAGTCAGGTTACTATAAGGATCAGAAACCAGAGACATGGCCTTTTAAAAACACACCACAATAACAGAAGGGTGTCAGACTTGGGAAAAATTTCAAACTGGAGCTGTAGTCCTATGGTTAGAATTTCAGAAACCTTTAACTCAATGTCTCAGTGGGGGTTGGAGCAGACTCAAAGAACAGGGAAAAGTAGCAAGATAAACAGAAAGGCACTGGAATGCATCTTTAAGCAGGTATGTACAGCTATAAAAAGTAAAGAAGCACAAATCGTGGAACAGAATTCACAATACTCTCACTACTGCAGTTGAACAAAAGATCCTCTTCACCCTTAGACTATGAAAATCAAACATCAGCTAAGCTCTCTTTCATGTCAAAGAGAAACAGCTGCAGTGTTATAAGAAGTATATTCATAGAGATGGTCATTCCCTTTAGGATGCATCCTCTACCATGCAACCTCTATCCATCCATCCCATTCATGCAACTCCCATCCATTCCCTTCAGCATGCATCCTCCACTATGCATCCTCCATTCATTCTCTTCAGCATGCATCCTCCATCCATTCCCTTCACCATGCATCCTCCATCCAATCCCTTCACCACGCATCCTCCATCCATTCCCTTCACCATGCATCCTCCATCCAATCCCTTCACCATGCATCCTCCATCCAGTCCCTTCACCATGCATCCTCCATCCATTCCCTTCACCATGCATCCTCCATATGTTCCTTTCAGCATGCATCCTACATACATTCCCTTTTAGGATGACTTAGGGGTTATTATCTTATAACTTAATACCGTGTGGTATCACAGTTAAACAGGCAGCTACACATACCTGGAGGTGTATGCAGTGAGCCAGCACTAGCTGCTAAGGTAAGTAATTTTCTTTACAGTGCCAAGGCTCTGTATTTCATATAAAAGCACTGATTTCCTAGGTTTTTCCACTGCAGTACTAGCATTGCCTCAAGTTTTCATGAGCTGAAGGATGAGAAGGCAGCTGCATTTGCTATACATAATTAGTTGCTGCATCATATTTTGTTCTAGGAGCTCCCACTGGCACTTGGCAGGAGTAGTATTTTCCTGCATTACTGCTTTAAATGAACTGGATATGCACAAATGTGGGAAATTCCTCCATCACTGTTTCAGCAGTAGACACAGAAATTATTGCCAAGCTGAACTACATAAAAGATGATTAAGAATGGATGCTGTTTGTACTGTGTTTAAAGTGAAATCACATGATAGCTGTGCGTATAACCCTGTGACATTTTTTATACAGGATTTCTCACTGATATTGGGAGCACTGCACTTTGCGTAAATTCAGTCCAGAATTATTCTTCTTGAGAGTGCTGTGAAGCCATGTATGTTCTATAAATAAAAATTTAAGATAAGATAACATGGACTGGTTCTTTACAAATTTTATGATCTATGAAGTTGTAGTAGTTATCATTTAGGTGTATGTAAGTGAGTGAATTTAGTGTCTCTTTCCTTTAAGTGTAATTTCTCATTAGTATAAAGCCCAGCCCCCGGCTGTATTTTTTAAATGTTCTAATTTGATTATGTTTATCTTGTAGGATCCTTTATCATAATTCTTTGCACTGTTTATTTTATTTTCTTTGATACAAGCAACTTATCTAATCGGTGTGCACTTTTGTTATTCATTGATCCAATTGTCTCATTTATTCCACAGCCTTTTACACTGAACATAGGAATAGACTCTTATCTTTGACTTTATAAGACATTTGTTTAAACTAGAAGCCATGCAAAATACTTTAGCACTGAATTCTGAAGCTTGTTCTTCCCCTTGTTGTTACATTATCATAAACAAAACTGCATGTGTTAACAGGGTAAATATTTTAACAAGGTAAAAAATGTATCACTACCAGTGCAAACATCAACTGTCCCATTCACAGCCTCTAATTCTGCTGCCTGAGTTGACATATTAATAGGACATTTAGTGTTCTTTGCCTCTTGTACAGAAGAAATCCATAAGACAGTATGTTCCTTAAACTGTCCTTACTACCAGAACTGAGAACCATCTGCAGCAATAACTAGTGCATCTCCAGTAGGTCTTACTTTCCTTATCTCAGTTTGTTGAGCTAGCCATAAGGCACGCTCCTGATTTTCTGGCTTAAACTGCTTAGTGAGGCCATTCCTTTGCACACTAACTCTCTACCTCTTTTCCTATAAGTAGATATTTTTACAGGGGATTGCTACATTTAAATGACTGTGGAATGAATCCAATCAAATGTTCTCTTTTCTTTATCACCTATTATGCAGCTGTCAGATTTTGTGAGCAACCATCTTTTGCATTTTCTCTATCATCTATTATTTTGAAAAATAATACAGCACAACACAATACTTTTTTATCTGCATCCTTTTGCAGTAACCCTGCTATGAAGCACAGATTGTTCCCATCTGTATATGAAATTATATATTTACACTGAATAGAATTTTATAGTTTTGGAGTTGTTTCTATTACACACCTGAGATGTTTCAAAATTCCCTAAAAGTTTCCCTTGCTGATGGATTTCTGTGTTTCCCTGCACTTGTTTGAGCATTAAGTGGAAGAGTTTTATTCACTGATCTTTGTACTCTGATGATAAACTCCTCAATTACTTTTTACACAGAAAAAAGCTGTTTGTATATCAGCAGTGATGCCAAATGTTTGGGCTTTTATTTTTTTCTCTGTGGTTCTGTGATCATAGATTACTTTATATATATATATATATATATATATATATATATATATATATATAAGTAATGACAACTTGGAGGAATAACCCCCCCCCCCCCGACATGGGGATGCAGGGAGATTTGTTCCACTGGTGGAAAAACAGTTGTTTTTTTCTTCAGGCTGAAGCATTGAGTGGTTTGTTTCATCTAGATGAAGCTTCAGGAACTGAGATATGAAACCTAAGGGAAGCAGATTTCTTCATTCACCATATTTCCTTAAAATGTCTAAATGTATAAATAATCGTGTGATCACAGTTCTCAAAAAAAATCTGTGCAGAAATTTATTATTCCTAGCTATAGCCTCAAATCTGCTTTTGATCTTGGACAACAGAGAATAATGTTCAGCATGATGTGAGGAGACCTATTGTAATACATAACACTTACAAAGAATGAATTACAGTTAAAAGTAAATAAATGAAACCAGCCATGCTTTACTGCAGGACAGTGAACAAAATAATATGCATTTGAAACAAATGAAAAAAAAAAAACACAATAAAACACCCTCTTAAAACATGTAAAAATTGTGCCCTACAAAAAATTACAAACTAAAAATGTATCTAAACTACAGGTTTTGCATTCTAAATGCCAATACCAAAAAAGTGTTTTTTTTTTTTTTTTTATTTGCAGGAGGCTTTGTTCTTATAATTCTCACAGCCCCTGAATTCATATATATACCTAGCATGAGTTTGCATAGCACCTAGAAAAGGAATATCCCATTATAAAAAAAACATATTTGATCTTACCCTAATTGTGCATTTCCAGTCTTCATACCAAGTGCATTTTAACATTCCTTTTCGATTATTACTCCACCATGATTCAGCGTTTAATCAGGCCCTCCATATCAGGGCTACTCCATATCCAGACTGTGTTTTTCTCAAAAAATTCACTTCATCTTAGCAGCCTACAAATTTTAAGGATTCAGTTCTAAACCATAGTTTCAGTCACTCCAAGCACATCCGTTAGGACTACCACAGTTTCCTCAGTGCTACACATATATTGGAACACTTCTTCTGGATACACCGTCTTTTCCAGAATGTGTTGCAGTATTTGCTGCAATAATGTTGAGGATGAATGAAATCACAAAAGACATATTCTCTATATGTACCATTTTCCTTGATTAAAGGGACTGACAACAGCCTATATGAAAGAGCAGCAGGGATAATAGTTCTGGTTTCTAGTTTAATAATTGCATATCTTAGAAGCAAAAGAGTAAGAGTACACTCACATAACTAAATACACGTTAGAGCCAAGCATCCATGATTACTAGTAGCTAGAATATCTGCCTTAAGGAGGAAAATTTCACATATCTGCTCATTTTATCTTAGTTTTTTTCCAATTAGCCAGGGCCTTGTCTGTTTAAAACTCCAATCCCCAAAATTTCAAGTTCAGACTGGCCATATTTATGGGTTTTGCTCAGCTGGTGACCTGTCCCAATACTCTTAACACATATCCATTTTAAAAATATGACTGGAAACTCATGTATAAACAACAGTGCTTGTCAGAGATGAATTCCAATAGTGTGAGTTGATTCAGACCCTTAGGCCTGTCAAATGGCATTTATTTTCAATAATTGACTAAGTTCAGGGGTAGTTGGTGACTTCAAATTAATGTGGAGCTTCGTGGAGCAACTGAATAGGTACAGACTACCTTAAATGTGGTTGTGCGAATTCTTGGCATGGCCAACTTTATGTATAGCTATATTGTTAAATAAATAACTGATCATATACCATTGCATACAGTAAACTTGCTTCTAGTCATAACACAACAAGACATAGTATCCACTTCTTCCCAAGTACTGAAATCCTAATGTAGGTGTGGGACAATATCCATGTTTAATGGACCAAATGCATGTAGTACTCCCTAGAGTAATTTCAAAAGTGGTACATTAAGACAGCAATTCCACCCCCCCATGCATCCCAGTAACTACAATGGCAAGGAAGACATATGAAATGTTTGACTGACCAAATGGAAGAAATATGACCTACAACAATATACATTAGCTTGTTTTCACGCACAAACACAACAGCAGAAGTCACTTTAGTAACCCGTAGTGCACGACTTATGGTATCATATTTCAGATTGATTCCAAAATCCAAACTGATCTGTAAGGCCATGGAGCGCATCATTATGGACCTCATAAATAGGGATATAGGGAACCTTCAAACCCTAGACCCCTTGCATTTTGGGTTTGTGAAGGGCAGATCATGTCTGCTCAACTTGATAGACTTCTTTGAATCTGTCACCAGAGTGGTCAATAAAGGCAAGGTAGTCCATACAGCCTACCTTGATCTAGCTAAGGGCTTCAACACCATCCCCCACTCAGGGATCATTGACAGAGTCACTAACCTAGGCATAAACCTCTACGTCATAAGATGGGTTGCCAACTGGCTCAGACAGAACCCACACAGTGAAAGTAGAAGACTCCAAATCCAACTTCCGTTAGTTACAAGTGGAGTCCCACAGGGATCTGTCCTGGGCCCTCTCCTGTTTGGTATCTACTTCTCTGAAGTTCAGACCAACACCAAGGGACTCTGGTTAACCAAATTTGTGGATGACTGCAAACTCGGAGCTATTGTTGACTCTCAAGCTGATGTAGACATCCTACAAAAAGGCCTCACAGACACCAATGACTGGTGCCAGAACCATGGTCTTAAGCTCAATGCTAAAAAGTGCATTGTCATCCCCTTTGGGAAAAACACGGTGCCCACAAACTATCATATCGATGGTAAACCACTCAACTCCCAACATGTGATAAGAGATCTAGGGACACAGGTAGATAGCAACCTCTCCTTCGACAACCATGTTGCCACAGTAGTTAGAAAGTCCTTCTATGTGGCACACCTCATTACAAAAGGTTTCTCATCCAGGAAGAAAGAAGTCATAATCCCTCTCTACTCATCCCTCATTAGACCCATTATTGAGTACAATGCCCCATTTGGCATGTACCTCACTAGACACCTACAACAACTGGAGAGACCACAAAAATTCCTCGCAAAGAGGATCCTAGGACTCAAACACATGCCCTTTACAGACAGAATCAAAAAACTCCAGCTTTACCCTGTCTCATATTGCCTACTTAGCGTTGATCTCTGCTTGGCATACAAAGCCATGTCTGACCCAGTTTTGCTAGACATGCTTTATCTGAAAAAGTCTCAATCCCTCTGCACCACATGTTCCAAAGATCTAAACCTCATCACCACAATAAACAGAACCTACTGGAGGGACATACTCTGGAATAGACTCCCCGTTCATGTCAAGCAGATCACTTCACTAGCCTTCTTCAAGAAATATCAGGACAAGTGGATGGGTAACAGGAAATTCACCCCGGGGATCACCTTAACAGCCTTGCTCGATAGGGGTACAGGAAACTAACATCTGGCGACAGGACGACTGGGAATATTCTTGGGCTAGGCTTGTGTTGGCTCTAGGGCCATTAGCCTAGTACTCACCTATGAAGCTATAAAAGTATCAGTAAAAGGTTCACACAGTGCCATAAATATTCCTACCTCACAAATAACCACAATGACACATAGTACTGCAAACATGTTTGGATGCCAAAATGAAATGCTACCCAAAGTAATATATTTCATCTTGGTTGCAGCAATAACTGTTAAAGACAGCAACCCCCCCCCCCCCAAAAAAAAAAAAAAAAAAACGAAACTTCACTAGGAGAAAGGACATGTCAAGAAACATTGTCCATAGTAATATATTTCATCTTATTTCAACAATAATGGAGAAAGGTTATAGCACCCTGTGACGACTCTCCACTGGACCAGTAATCAAGGATCCTCAATCCTCACCACTGGCAACAGTGGGTGATGTTCACTGAGAGGATGACAAGTACACACACATATTTCCAGATGCAGCTCTCTGCATCCAGTGCAATTTCCCTTAAGAGCACACAGAGGCCACAGTCAGTCTGGGGCGGGTTCCTCTACCTTACTCCAGATCCCCAGTAAGACTCCTTACTGGCACAGCTATAGAGTTGAGTCCTTAGACAGGGTTCTAAGGCAAGTCCTCCAACACTCTCTCTGTCCAACCAGTGCTTCATGTCCCTGCCCAAGTAGGTGACACACACACTGTTGGAAATTTGTTTTACACATATACACACACACACACACACACACACACACACACACACACACACACACACACACACACACACACACACACACACACACACCTGAGAAAGGCTTGTACAGGTTTACTAACTATGACCCCTTCTTCCCATACTATAAGGTAGTTACCATTGCCACCAGAACCCCTTATCAGCTACTTTAAGACCCTTAACAAAGGGTATCCAATTTTACTGTGTAATATTAATACTAATACAAATGGTAGTTTGACCAAGAGTAAATCTATTGGGTGTGACCCACACAGTGTCACCAAATAAATATGCAAGTGCTCTCAAAATTTAAATATATCTGCACAGATCAGCCACGATAAAAGGTTTAAATGCATTTAATAATAAATAATAAAAGAACAAGACAATGCTAAATGTATATTCACAGTGACATCAGAGTTCAAAACCACAGGAAATATTTAAAATAACTTTGCAGTACAGGCTCACACAAATAATGAAAAACATCTAGATTAAGCTTTACTAGATTTCTGACTGTATCTAAGAGAGTTATACTGTTTCCTAGAAACTTACTTCATTAGAGCAAGGCAGTTGTTGTGGTAAATGGTTCTTGTCAGGTCCAAGACCAAATACAAAATGCTCTGTCTCACTAAGAGACTTCTCAAAATAATATCTCAAATATTACTGCTGGGATAGCTTGCAGGATGACGTCATTTCTTGTCATCTGACTTCTAGTTCCCAGGCCAAAACCCCCATTACTAGAAGCTGGCAGCATTTAGCATCTACCTGTAAAAATATGCAGACAAGGGCTTTTCTGCAGATATTTGGCAGATGCTGGAAGTCATAAAACAATTGCATTTCTTCATGCTTCAAAAGCAGCAATTAGATCACTCCAAGGACAATACAGACAGCTTCCTAGCACAGACTCTGTATCTCTAACTGCATTGAAAACTTGAGAGATAGCCTGTTTATTACATCCTATAAAGTAATTTAATTTCAGATATTTTTCTAAAGTTTACTAGACTGAGGTAAACCTCCTTTATCCCAGTTTCCACTGTTAAAATATATACATTTAAACAGTTACACTAGTGCATGTACATTTCTGTTCTCTTCCAGTAGGACACACTTTGGGTACATTTTAAACACAGCACTTTTACAAATACCTTTTCAACACACATCTGTACAAGCAGTTTGATAGGCACATGTCATACAGTTCTAATACATTTGTAACACAAACATATTGTATAAATCATTTCAATATTCACCAATCACATATAATTATTTACAAAATTCTAGCTAGCTGTGTTGGCAGTTTCTCCTTTTGTCACACACCCCACCCAAAGTAGAAATACAGTGGATCAGCAGACACATCTGAGTGACTATATGCCAGAAACAATTTTACATAGTTCTGTATTTCATCTTTTTATAACAACAATGCACCTTGGAATAAATTCTCACTCACACCCATCATCCCATTTAACTATTTTGCACATGGCTGTTTTCCATATATTTCTTTTGATTTTACTCTATAGAAAAAAATGACTTAACACTATAGTGCTAAACCACAATAGACAACCTCTTAATCTGTGACACAAACAGTAGTAGTATGGGGGCTGCTGTTGTTTTTTTTTATTTGCTCTTTAGATGGTTTTAGTAGTGATGATTATTCCATTGCATGGATGTGAAAATCAGAAAGTGTCTGTTTTCCCTACCTCTCTGATAAGCAAGTAGTCCTAACTGTTTTTTTTTGTAAATTCCATATTCAGGGAGATACGTCTTGTACTTTTGTGATAGTGTGGATTCTTCTTATCAGCTCTGACAACTCATAAAACCACATTATTTAATTTTCATTCCTGTTTACTTCTACCAGTCTGGAGTCTCTAACCCCTCCTTACTAGCAATTCAGGTTGCTATAGGAGGAAAGTGAAAATGAAGGAGCCACCTTAGCTATAGGCTAAGGAAGCCTTTACTTTGTACTACAGCCCTAACCCTTTTATGTGCTGTCATCATATTTGTAGGCCATTACCTGCAATAAAGTCATGATCTAGGAGTATCTCCTCCTGGGATCCCCCCACACCTACCTGCTTGCCTACCTCACTTGAAACTGTGAGCTCCATTCACCACTAAGGCCACAGAAGGACCTGTCTTCACCAAGATTTCATCTCCAAACTTTTCCCAAAGAGAAGCAAACTAGCAATGTCTTGTCACTTCTTCCCACAGGTCACTGAGACACTAACTGAGCTTGGATCACATGCTTTATAATCAGGACTTTATCCCTATATGGCAAAGAAGCTGGCTTAAGGGTGCTGTCATTGTGCCACAGGATACCCAGGATTATCAGAATCAAGCCCTGAGGAGATGGCAAGAGAGGGATAGGGACTGTTACATGGAAAGGTCAAACAAGGATAGGGACTGTTACACGCAAAGGTCAAGGAAGGATGGGGAATGTTACTTGCAAAGAGAGCCACAAAAGCACTTTGCTTAGAAAGCTAAGAATAACTATTCCTTCTGTAACTGGTAAACTGCGCACACCCTAATGAGTTGTAATGTTTACTGATAAGCAAACCATCTGCCTGAAAGAGACTTTTCTTAGTGCTGTGTCCAGTAGAAATGTAAAATAAAATGTGTTACATAAATTAGATGTACATTTAAAGCCAACATCATAAAATAACATATGTATGAAAGTGAAATTCACAAAATGCTTTCAATTTGACTACATATAAGATCCTAGTTAGTATAAGCATGAAGTTCCATCCTGAAATAGCTTAAAACACTAAGGATTCAAACAGTGTTATGTGTATAAATGAACTGCTTTTCTTTGTATCAGCTCAAACATTTGCTTAATCTCTATAACTTCTGCTTTACAAATCTGCTTGTCTTTACATGCAGATGAATATGTAACTTGTATTAATTGCTGTTGATAATAAAATAGTGTGATTTTGCACTTAGGGGACTGCCATAACCAAGACTAAATGTTGTTGTTGACAAAACAAATGTTAGCTTTGTAATATTTGTTTGTTTAATTATTTGTTGGCCCACTGTGGAGAAGAACTAATACTGAGCGCATTAAGAAAGCAGACAATATTTTAGTATTTACTGCAGTTTGCCAACATATGATAGGAAATGATGGATTTCTGAGGTATATATCTGTTGTGTACTGTTTGTAAACACTTCATCCAGAGAGACCCAAAGTACTAGTAATAAAACCTCATAAAATACAATCTATTACAGAACCGAAATGCATTAGATAACTTCATTGACTAAACAAACTCCTCAAAGTTGATAAACAACTTCTGAATTTTTTCTTTTTAACTACAGCAACAAACCGAGGGAACTACAGACCCATAAGCTTAACCAGCCTTATCTGTAAGGCCATGGAACAAATCATCATGGGCCTTATAAATAAGGCCTATAGGTGATCTCCAAACCCTTGATCTGACACAGTTTGGTTTTGTCAAAGGCAGGTCATGCCTGTTAAAACTGGTGGACGTCTTCAGAAATGTCACCAGAGCGATAGATGAAGGCAAATCTGTGCATAAAACCTACCTTGACTTAGCCAAGAACTTCTACATAATCCCATATTTGAGCACCATTGATAAACTCTCCCAGTTGAATATCAACCCTTACGTCATCAGGTGGGTTGCTAACTGGCTAACCGACATATAACACTCAGTCAAAGTTGGGTACTTTATCTCAACCAGAAGACTTGTCAACAGTGGGGTTCCACAGGCGTCAGTACTGCCCCCCCCCCCCTACTGTTTGGAATATACTTCTCAGAGGTTCAAGCCAAAACATAGGGGCTGTTGATGACTAAGTTTTCTGATGACTGTAAATTAGGTGCAAGCATTGAATCCCCAAACAATGTCAATATACTTCAAGAGGGACTTGCACAAACCAATGCTTAATGCCAAAGCCATGGACTCAAACTCAGTGCAAAAAATACATTATCATCCCCTACAATAAAAAAACTCTCCCTGCAAACTATCATATAAATAATAATACGGTAACAACTCAGTAGTGAGAGACTTGGGAACACAAGTTGACTGTAGCCTAAACTTTGACCACCATGTGTCTACTGTGGTAAGGAAGGCATTCTAAGTCACATACCTCATTAGCAGAGGCATTGCCAAAAGAGCGAAAGAGGTCATAGCACCCCTGTACTCAACCCTCATCAGGCCAATAATTGAGTACAGAGCTCCCTTTTGTATGTACCTTACCAGGCACTTGCTGCAACTTGAGAGACCTCAGAGATATCTAACCAAGAAAATTCAGGGTCTCCAGCACATCATACATTGACAGACTGAAGTCCCTGCCACTGTACATACAGTAGCATACAGACTACTTAGAGGATGCTTGTGCCTGGCCTACAGAGCAATCTCAGATCCAGACCTAATGGAAATGCTGCCCATTCGCAAGTCAAATGGGACAAAGTTCAACCGCTCCGGGGACCTTAACCTGGCCTGCTACATAAATAGAACCTGCTGGAGAGACATATATGACTCTCAGAGGTTGACACTCCTCTGGAATAGACTACCAGTTCACATCAAACAAAGCCCCTCTATGACCCTCTTTAAGCATAAATTCCTGCCGGGGATTTCACTTATGACCCTCCTAGATATGGGTAGTTGTTGCTAACCAAGATCTCGAGTTTAGGCAAGAACCTTTATATCGGGTTTCTCTAGTATTATATTGGGTACACACGGCTAGGCTTATAAAGACCTTTGGGTTAATAGCCCAGTAACCACCTATGAACCTATGTTGACCCATCAAAGCTATGGCTATATATTGATCATTTGAAAGTGGATATTATATTTTGTTCAGAATACAGGAAATCTGTAAAATGAATAATGTCTGATAACCATGTCTGTATTAGTCTACAAATAAGAAAAAGGTGTTGCCTTTCAAACTTTTAATGACACATAAATATCATCTTGTAATATTTGCATAGTGTAATGTCTTCAGTAACATCCCAGTGACATTAAATAAAATGACTGTTGTAACATCCTGTACTCTTGTTTTGCATACAGCTCTCTGTAAAAATATTTTGTTTCATAATATTTAAATCACTGTGTGGAACACAGGTGAGATTACATTTTTGATTTCATGGTCAGATGGCCACATGCTAGATGGCTATGGAAGTATTTGTAGAAAGGAAGGCAAAGGTTATGATTCAGAAATGAATAGCACAGTGCCATGAGCGCTAATGCACAGGTTGAGACTGATTCAGAGACACTTTGTAGTGTCACCACACAACTTGGCAAAGTTGCACAAATAGCCTCTAATGCAAATGACAACATAATAATATGAAAAAGAACAACATTATGGCAATTAACCCAATTGTGAATGCAAATGAGGGTAAACAACATGGAGAAATGATTCAAAAGTATATAAATATTGTGTGATGAGTTATAGCCACCAGTGAGTTTGTACAGCATGTATTTTGGTCAACAGGGACAGAGACTGCATTAAGATGCTAGGAGTAGGATCTGTATTATCCAAACAGTATATGTTAATGGCTATTCTTACAGCAACTATCTGTGATGCACATTATTGCCCTAACCATTGCAAAAGGACTTATGGTCAATGAGTGGGTGCAAAGTATGTTCAGCACTATCTGTGCTAGGCAAACACCCACATGGCATCAGCAACCACATAATTTGTCACAGCTACCATACTCCAGTCTTGTAGGACACTTCCCCATAGCTGTCCAGTAGGGCAGCATGGGGATAGATTGCATTGTGTAATGCACCAGGTCTCATCCTACACTGACCTGTGCCCAACGATGCATAGACATTGTGTAACCCACATACTTATCAACCTCCTGTATTGGTTATCCATCATGCCTCAACCAGCCTACCCCATCCAGTGTACCATACATGAGCCACAGATGCAGGGACTCTGCACTATAACACACCCCTCTCCATCTGAACTGTCTACCAGCAGATATAGTCCACTACACACAGCCTCTCATCCATGCACCTGCTGTGCGGCTGCTGCAATATGCACCTATACTCTGTCTTGTGCCATTCATCATTTTAACCTTCCTTGTCTTCTCCATTCCCCTGTCAGCATGTTGTAGCAAAGTAAATCTCCCAACAACAAAAGAATCATGTATTTACCTAGTCACTCCTGCCACCTGTCACTGGCATTATTACCCTTCTCACAGGAGATGCACAGGACATCTGCACTCTGATGGGTATTTATTTAATATAGAGGTTCATCACAAACCTCCCTGTGCTCCCATTTCCCTTTCAGAAGGTTGCTGTAGAATCTCCCCATCATTACAAGAATCATACAGTTATCTAGTCACCCTCCCCATATACCACTGAACTGTATACCCTTACACAGCAGACACAAAGCAGTTCTTCCTTCTGTAGACCAGGTATTGATTTTATTCAGGATTCACAAACTACACTTTGAAGATTAGATGGCATTATGAGCACTGCAATGATGATTCTTTACATCACATTATTTTGGGTCTTGTAGCACAGAAATGTTGTTGATGAGGCAATTTAGGAGAAATGTGTCTGAATCACACATGTAGTACAATGCACACTAGTTCTACACTGTGCAGTAAGACTCATGCCTGCCTACCTCCAGGCATTGTGGACTACAAAGTGGTCTGCACATGCTTGGGCAGGTTCATGGCTTCCACCTCCCAGTCACTAGGGGTGCTGTGCTACCACTGCGCCTTGCTGGGTGGTGTGTTGGTGAACTTCTGGACATCAGTGTAGTATGCACTGACCAGATACCTAGTATCCTGTGTGCCCTTTCCTCCCTGTTGACAAGTCTGTAGTTAATGCACCATTCTATAGTGGCATTGAGTTATATCAAGCAGCCATGTTGCTTGTTGATGTGTGGCACGTAGTTGGGAAAAAACATGTATCCGTGAATTACCATATAGGTGGCAGTACACTAAACACCGAAAGTTTGATAAGAGACTTAGGGACACAGATGGACAGTGGTCTCACCTTCGATAACCACATCGCCACAACAGTCAGGAAATCCTTCTGTGTGGCACACCTCATCACTAAGGGCTTTTCATCCAGAAAAAAGGAGGTCATTGTCCCACTGTACTCATCCCTCATTAGACCCATTATAGAATACAATGCCCCGTTTGGTATGTACCTCTCAAGACATCTGCAACAACTGGAAAGACCACAGAAATACCTCACTAAAAGAATCACAGGCGTAAAGCAGATGCCCTACGCTGACCGCCTTAAAAAACTCCAGCTATACTCTGTCGCATATCGTCTACTCAGAGGCGATCTTTGCTTAACATACAAGGCCATGTCAAACCCAGAGCTGTTGGACATGCTACACTTAAAGAAATCCCAATCCCTCAGAGCCACACGCTCCAGGGATCTAAACCTTGTCATCACAATAAACAAAACATGCTGGAGGGATAGGTTCCTGACCCAGAGACTCCCCAGACTCTGGAATAGATTGCCCATACATGTCAAGCAGAATGCCTCTTTGGTTCTCTTCAAAAGGAACCTTGACGATTGGATGGGAGAAAGGAAATTCACCCTGGGGATCACGTCAGTCGCCCTGCTAGACAGGGGTCCATGGAAGTAAATAGTGTGGGAAGAAATAGCCAGGGAATTGTTATGGCTAGGCTTGTATAGGCCCTAGGGCTGATAGCCTAGTACCAACCTATGAACAATGTGCACTGATGCAAATCTGCTACCATTTTCTTGACATCAACCTGTAAAGTGACCATGGCTTTTGAAGAGGCTGAGTTTGGAAGTGCTCCCACATGGTAAAATATTTGCCTACCTCTAGCATCAACACTATTGTAAGCACTCCAGTTTAATTTTTCCAAGTCTTTTGGGTTTCTAATACCATGACAGGAATGGACCCCATTCCTAACTCAAAATATGATTAAAGTGCATGAAATTAGTATTGTTTCAGTATTTGATGTTAGCCAGAAGTGCTCTTCGCAGCACCCTCAATATGCCCAGAACTGACTCCTTCTGCAATTTATAAGGAGTTAGATGTATCAGTAATATATTGTAAACTCTTTTTTATAAGACCCATTGCTTCTACTACTATTGGAACTGTCTGGGTATCCTTCTTACACATTGCCCTAGTTTTTTGCCTGTAAATCCTAGTATTTTATGACTTTGTATGTCTCTGTCCATAAGACACTGTAGTTGCTGGGTGCAGCAATTTCAATGATCAATGCTACTTTGTCTTTATTCATGGACTAATACAGCTGGCTTTCTCGCATCTATTTTTTGAACTGTCAGCAATGGGTGATTCCCATGTGATATAAACTTCATCATTTTCTATAATGCTCTGTGGCTCATGTTTCCAGTGCTTCTCAGCTACTTCAGTATTATAATGTTTGCACAATCTCCAGTGCAACAGTCTTGCTACATTATTATGCCTTTCAGTTTACAGTCCTTCTGCCATTAGTGTATCACATCTATCAACAAGATGTGCAACTGTTTCCAATTCTGTTTTACAAAACCTGCATTTGTCTGATGTTCTTCATCCCACATTGCTGCAGTCCTAACACTTGGGTAGTCCGCTGTCCCAGTCGGCCCGAATACCAAAGTATAAGGCTGACGTCGGTCAAGGCGCATTAGTCTGACGTCAGGACGTCGGGGTACAAATGCGCATGACCGACGTCATATCCTCAGTCTTTTTTGCCGCATGGTCCGATGCAGAAGCAGTATTGCGAGTGCAGGTTGGCGTTCTGAAATTTTCTGAAGTCGGAGTTTCAGACCGAATCAAAGTTGGCTAAGTACCCCGTTGGGGAATATTTTGGTTTTTTCTTGCCTCAGTATTTAACCGGATGTCAGAAAAAGTGAATAACTGTATTTCTTGTGGGAAACAGATACCTCATAGGGATTACCATACCTTGTGTATACCTTGCTTAGGGCCTGAGCACGACGTTGTTGGGTGTCGCTCTTGTGCTAGATTTAACAAACGCACTATAAAGAGAAGATTAGATTGTGCCAGGTTAGTTTTTGGGAAGCGTTGTAATTATAACATGCCGTCGGATGCTCCAACGCCCGCTTCGTCTAAAAAGCGCAAGGACAAAGCAGCAAAGCCTAGGTTGGAAGAACCGTCTGTCCCGGACGTCGGTTCTTTAGAGGGCTCGGTGGAGCGGAGGTTCTGCCAGAAGTTCCTTTGGACTCTCAGGGAGAGACTTTACTGTTACAAGATGTGTCCTCTCAGGAGGTAGGCCAGGCTGAAGGGGCTTCTCAGGTAGCTGTTCTCCCCTCCCTTCCTAAGGTGATTAGGCCCTCCCCTTCTATTTCCAAGGCTTCTTCGAGAGGCAGGCCAGGGTTAACTTCAGTGGGGGTCTCCCCTAGTTCTTCAGGGTCTCTGCCTAAGAAACATATGCTTAAAATGGCAGAAGATTTGATTACTATGATTAGAGGTTCTATGCCCCCTCCTGGTAAGAGGCCTAGGGTGGAACCTGAGCTTGAGAGTTTTGAGCAGTGTTCAGAGGCTTCTGAGTCTTCGGCTGAAGACTTGGAGGAGTATCCTCCTTATACAGATTCTGATGTAGATGATTCTACTCCTTGGCTTCTCCTCCTGAGGATCTTTCGTTTTCAGAGACGCTTCATTCTATGAGGGAGCATTTTAAATGGGAAGGTCAAGATTTCTCTGATTCCAGGAAAAGGCTTAGGGGAATTTTTTTTCTACCCCAGCATAGGCCTTTGGCTATACCTCCTGTTCTGGATGTGGTAGAAGATGTTTTGCAGAGGCTTCCCTGAACCCTGATTCTTTGCCTCCTGCCCCAGTTAAACCGGATAGGTATTATAGGGTGCCTGAAGCTCATAAGTATCTTTTTAAGAGTCCTAGGGCAGACCCAGAAACTGTTTCTCAGGGCCCTAAAGGTGTTAAGGCTTCTGTTGTTAAAAATCCTGTTCCTCCTGATAAAGAGGCAAGGGCTTTGGATAGATGGGGAAAGAAGGTGTATACTTCTTCCACTTTAGCCATGCAGGCTTTGAATTGCCAGTTTCACATGTTAAAATACCAAAATTATCTCCTTTCACAATTGAAGTCAAAGGTAGATGCTCTGGCGGAAGGTATTGAGTGTAAAGAGTTGCAGGATTTAGTTCATGTTTCTGAACAGGTGGGGAAGCATTCCTTGCAGTGTGGTTTTGATGCTGTACAGGCCTCTTCGAGGGTGGCAGCCACTGGTTCTGTTCTTCGAGGCACGCCTGGCTGAGGGATCAGAATTTAGCTGAGCATGTAAAGACAAGGATTTTAGATGCTCCTTTACAATCTGATGTGTTGTTTGGTTCGCCTGTGGAAGCAGTTTTAAAGAAAATGGAGGACAAGGCTAAGTCTATGCAGACTGTTAAAGATTTTTTGCAGGTTCAGCCTCCGAAGTTTAGTAGAAATTGGCCTACTAAGGGGTGGACATATCCTTCTTATGATTCCCAGTCTAGGGGTAGGTCTAGACGTGGTAGGGGCAGAGCTCAAGGTTCTTTTAGGCCTAGAACAGGGAGTTCACCTGCTCAGTCTTCTGGTGAGGGCAGGGGTCAGTCCTTTCGTAAGCAGACCCAATGACCTGCCTTTTCAGCTGCCAGAACCTTCTCGTCTGGCAGCACCTTTGGGAGGAAGGCTGGCACTTTTCAAAGAAAATTGGAGTTTAATTACCCAAGACAGATGGGTATTGGATATCATTCACCACGGTTACAGGTTTTATTTCCATACCTTGCCTCCTTTCAAAGGCATGCCAGACATTCCTCCTATACAAAGAAAAGAGGCTCACAAGCAAATTTCTCTGTTACTCCAAATAGGGGCCATTCAGCCGGTTCCTGTGCCAGAAAGGGGCCTAGGATTTTATTCTCGCCTGTTCCTAGTACCAAAAAAGGGGAACACGTGGAGACCAATTTTGGATTTATCTATCCTCAACACTTATCTGGACATTCCCAAGTTCAAAATGTTGACGTTACAACAGCTTTTACCGCTGCTGGGCAAAGATCACTGGATGGTAACTTTGGATCTCAAGGAGGCTTACCTTCATGTGCCTATCAGACTCAGTTGCAGGAAGTATCTGCGTTTCGAGCTGGGAATTCCCATTATCAGTTCTCTGCATTGCCCTTTGGCTTATCTACTGCGCCCAGAGTATTTACAAAGTTCTGGCTCCAGTCATAGCTTTCTTCCGGCTAAGGGAATACAAATCTATCCTTACTTGGACGACTGCCTGATTCTGGCTCAAGAAAAGGACGAGCTTCTTCAGCATTTGGAATATGTGATAGCAGTGCTAAGATGCCTGGGGTATTCTGTGAACGAAATAAAGTCCAGTCTAGTACCCTCTCAAGACATGTGCTTTCTGGGTGTGAGACTGAATACAGCAACCCAGATGGCCTTTTAACCCCGGACAAACAAAAGAATCTTTCCCTTTACTTCCATCAACTATCTCTTCAGTCCGGGCTGACTGCAAGGACAGTCCTTCAAGCCTTAGGGTTCATGGCATCTTGTATTCTGGTGCTTCCCAATGCCAAACTGCATATGAGGAAGCTGCAATGGTATCTCAAAATGTATGGACACAGCACTGCCAGGATTTGGACACTGTCATTCAAATAATACCTTGCATTCAAAAGGAATTTTTGTGGTGGGCTCAGGAATGTCACCTAAACAAGGGACTCTCTGTGACCCGGCCAGAGGCAAGTCAGATTCTAACGACAGATGCCTCAGACATAGCTTGGGGAGCTCATCTGAATGGAAAGTGGATACAAGACAAGTGGCCTGCCAGACTACAGCATCTACATATCAACATGAAGGAGATGTTAGCGGTCCAGTTTGCATTAATGGCTTTCAAGGAGTTACTTCTTCCAGGGCAGGTGTTGATTCTAACAGACAACACAACTGTCATGTGGTACATCAACAAGCAAGGGGGAACACATTCTTATCCTCTATGCAGGCAAGCAATGATTTTGTGGGAGACTGCGCTCAGCTTGCAACTAAATCTTCAGGCAAGGTTTCTGCCAGGAGCACAGAACTCCTTAGCAGATGTGTTAAGCAGGCAAATCATGGATCCCCACGAGTGGAAACTGGATCTTCATGTATTTCGGAAATTGACAGTGTCATGGGGAACTCCAGACATAGATCTGTTCGCTTCTCCACTAAACCACCAGCTGCCAAAGTTTTGCACGAAAAGGTTTCATCACACAGCTTGGAAAGTGGATGCTCTTTCTTTCAGTTGGAAAGATCTTCATGTGTATGCCTTTCCACCTCTGCCTCTCCTCCCAAAGGTACTCCTAAAGGTCAGACAAGACAAGCCAAGGATGATTTTAATAGCTCCAGATTGGCCTCGGCAGCACTGGTACCCATTACTGAGGAATCTGGTAAGGAAGCCTCCATGGCCTTTACCTTTGATTCCACACCTTTTGTCTCAGAGGGACGGTCATCTACTCAATGTCAAGCTTCACTCTCTTCATCTAACAGCCTGGCATATTCTGTTTTGAACCACAGCAGGTCTCAACTTCCTCAACAAGTTTTGAATGTGATTATGGAAGCCAGAAGACCTAGTACACGTAAAGTGTATGCAGAAAAATGGAAGAGATTTTTATTTTGGAGTGCAGCAAAGGATTTGGATGTTTCTGAGCCTAATTTAAGTGTGGCTCTTCAATATCTTACTGAGTTATTGGACAAAGGTTTGTCTTTCTCTTCCATTAAGATTCATGCTGCAGCAATTTCAGCTCACTATGATTGTGACCCACCATTGTTTTCTCATCCTTTGTTCAAGCAATTTCTTAGAGGGGCAAAGAATATAAGACCCCCACGTAGAGCTCCTACTCCTGCTTGGGACCTCAATTTTGTGTTGGAGAAACTTACTCTACAACCTTTTGAGCCTGCGGCTACTGCTGAATTGAAATACTTGTCATGGAAGACTGCTTTTTTGCTGGCCATTACTTCTGCAAGAAGGGTTTCTGAATTGCAGGCCCTTATGGCGGTTGAGCCTTTTTTGATTTTCCATAAGGATAGGGTATCATTACGTACTAATCCTTCCTTTATGCCTAAGGTGGTTTCTAGTGTGGCTTTAAACCAAACTATTCATTTGCCTACTTTTTATGCAGATCCCCAAAATAGGGGGGAAAAGATTTTGCACACTTTAGATGTACACAGGCAGTTGCGTTATTATTTAAGCAGGACTAGGGATTTTAGGCAGTCTCAGCAGTTGTTTGTTTCTTTTGCTTTGAGTTCTCAGGGCAAGCCTGTGTCAAAACAAACTATATCTAAGTGAATTGGGTTTTGCATTGCATTCTGTTATTCCCATCATGGCAAGGAGATTCCAGCTGGGATTAGGCCTCATTCCACTAGGGCTACTGCCACTTCAACAGCATTTCTAAGGGGGGTGGCAACTAAGGATATTTTGGAGGCAGCTACTTGGAGTTCAGTGCATACTTTCTCTAAGCATTACCACCTTCCTCTCTATTCTAAATCTAGGGCTGGTTTTGCCACGGCTATTTTGCAGGGCATGTTGGCAGCTCCTGCTTCTCTATGATTTGCCAGCCTCCCTTACCTCTGCTTTGGGATTCTACCCAAGTGTTAGGACTGCAGCAATGTGGGATGAAGAACATAGTACAGTTTTGTACCTACCATAAATGTAGATGTTCGAAGATCCACATTGCTGCAGTCCAATTTACCCTCCCTCCTTCCCCTCTGTGTTTAGGGGTGGTTGTGTGGATGGGGTTGTACTTTTGTAAATTTGTATATATTGTACATATATTTGTTACAGGGGTGTTTGGTGTTTTTTGGTTTTGGCCTTATCTTTTTAGGATCTTCTGACATCTGGGGCAAGAAAAGACTGAGGATATGACGTCGGTCATGCGCATTTGTACCCTGACGTCCTGACGTCAGACTAATGCGCCTTGACCGACGTCAGCCTTATACTTTGGTATTCGGGCCGACTGGGACAGCGGACTACCCAAGTGTTAGGACTGCAGCAATGTGGATCTTCGAACATCTACATTTATGGTAGGTACAAAACTGTACTTTTCTCCCACATGTTCAATGGACTTTGTAAACCAATGTACATAGTCCACTATTCTGGGCCGCCAATATTAACCTTTCATCTTTTGGTTTAAATTCACTTCTTCTTAACCATTCCTGCATTCAGTAATGATCAACACAAGGTTGTTCCAAGTGTTTTCTGTACTTGCAACTATATTTATGCATTTTCCAAATTTCTTCCTTCTCATCTGATCCTTCACCTTATATTCTTTCCTTTGGCTTTTGGCACATTCAGTTGCTGCCTGATTTTTATCTACATCTGGTATGACTTCCTTTCCTGCTTGACACTGATATGTTTCTGGTAAACTAAGCAGGGAAGTCATTTTAGACTTATTCTCCTCATGTTCTAAAACCTTCACTATGCTTAGATCTCGTGAGATTAGCAGATATGTATACATTTCTACAATTGCCAATCTATACATGTAACCATTTTCGAGGAGGCTCATAACTCCCTCAGAATGGGGAATATATAATCTTGGTATACACTGATTTTCTGACTCATTTGATAAGCATGAAGCATTTTTCTTGTTTTTTCTCTCCAAATGATCCAATACCTTTTAGGGCTAGTCAATCACTGCAAAACTAACTTAGGACAAGAAGTGCAAATTGGTTTATAACCTGGACTTTGTTCCTAGATGTAAGAATACCTCTCAATTGTCCAGATTTTTGCCTTATATTTTTTGTCTGTTCCTCATAAAATTTTGGTTTTCTGGCAAATCACTGGCTAATTACTAAGGATTGAATTCTGAAAATAATGAAACATATTTGAGTTTCAGGCTTCATACCCATCAGAAAATTCATGCTAATGCAAAGCCTTTTATTCTGTCAACTTTCTAAGTTTATAATAGCAATACTTAAAAATTGTCCCTATTTTTTAACCTTTGTTTTCTTATTTTTATGGCTTTGTTCAGATTTCTTGCTCTAACAGGTTGAGGTGTATGGATGTCAGAGTTGTTTTCAATGTTAAAATTAGTTTTCTAAAATATTCCTTACTACGTTTTATTCACATTTGTTCATGTTTTATTGTTCAGCCTTCATCAATTCTCAACTATTTATAGACGCCCTCTTGCTCAAGTTCTTTTACATCACATTCATGTCCCAGACTGATGTTTTCTTGGTGCTGCAGCTTTCATGCTTTAAATATTGCTTTTGCATATTAATCAAGGCCAAATGGTATTCTTATATCATTTAAGAAAGTTTTGACCTCTAGGAGTCGTGCTTTTAGTTCCTCGCCTGATGAACTATATAGTTTTAAATCATCTACAAAAAGAAGATGAGAAGTCTTTACACCTTGTTGTTTTCTTGGAATCCAACTGTAGCCATGACCTAATCTGTTAAGTAGACAGCTTAATGGGTAAAAGGCAAGACAAAAGAGCAGTGGTGGGATGACTGCATATGTAGTAATCTGATATAGCCGATGACATCAGCATTGTCTGCTGAACATATGGTAACAACAGTGTCCCATATGCTGGTGTAAAATGCTCTCTGTTTTATCAAGTAACAGCTCACAAACACACACACACACACACACACACACACACACACACACACACACACACACACACACACACACACACACACACACACACACACACATACACAGAGTTGACTGCAGTGGGAATAGTACCCCTACCTAAGTGCACAGACTGCAGAACACAGTACTTAAAGCAAGCACCATGACACCAGTCTGATTTATACAGGAGTGCAGGTGAACTTATAGTAGATGACATCAGCAGGCCATGTGGGAGACAAGAGGTTGTGAGGGTTACAGGCAATTGATGTTTAGGCTTGTGCAAGTATCAACCTTGTGGTAAACCATGTTATTGGAAAAGTAACTGTAGGATAGCACATGTACTCTGCTGACTACACACACACACACACACACACACACACACACACACACACACACACACTACAGCAAGAACAGAAACCCTACCTAAGTCCACAGACTACAGAACACAGTACTTAATTCAGGTGTCACAACACAAGTCTGTTTTTTACATGGCTGCTAGTCAACTTACATCAGCAGTGCATGTTGGAGAGAAGAAGTTGGGTGGCCTGCCTGAAATGGATCTGTAGGCAGGTGCAAGTATCAAAATGCTCCCAAGCCATGCCACTGGAGTAGTAACTGTAGGATAGCACATCCACTCTGCTGACTAGAGACACACACACCAAGTTGACTGCAGTTAGAAAAGAACCCCTACCTAAGTACACAGAATACAGAAGAGAGTACTTAATGCCAGAGCCATGACACAAGTCTGATTTATACAAGGCTGCAGGCAAATTTATAGTAGATGACATCACAAGCCATGTGGGGGACAACAGGTTGGGAGGCCTGCATAGGCACATAGGATCATACATTCATATGATTCCAGTAGACTAACAGCACTAGGGTATGAAGAAACCTAGGTGTGTAAAAACACAAGTACCCTTGTTGGGCATAGCTGGATGTTTGCATTGTCAGCAACACCATCTGGCCCTCTCCATGAGGGTGCACACAACATTATATATTACACTGTGTAGTGTGGTTGATATATGTGCGGAGAAAAAATACTGAAACCCCAGGGTTGTACTGCTTGGTGAGGGTCCAACACATGGATGTATTGTAAATATATGACATATAGTTAGATTGTGCCCTTAGTTTGCAATGTTTCTACATGTAGTTTTATGTCATACAAAGGAAATAAACAATGAGAAAGCATTATATATACAGTTCCATAGAACAGTGAGCAGCAGATTTGCATGATGGTTAACAAAGTGTACACTCATGCGAATTACACCTGTTTGCACGTAGGTAAGCAGTGCACAAACAAGAGTACACATTGCTAACGTCTGACAAGCAGAAGGCAATAGTGACAAGCAATTGCATGTATAGGCAGTTGTATATGTGTTTTTTGCAAAAGTTAAAGCTATGCCAGTACAGATAGCAGGAATACCTTTACAGATTATAGTACACAGTACACCTGCAGTCATACATTTGATCATAAATGTGATAATACATAGATTACTCCATCAGTAAAAGTAATATGCTCTATTCGAACCCAGGACCATGTGTATGGCAGTCCTACACTTATACTTGTTGCCACAAAAATGTTGAGGAAACAGTCATCTATCTTGCACTTCATTGCTGTAAAAGGCAATGTTAAAGCAGTAAAACAAAGGTTGTATACTCTGTACTAGAACCCAGCACCATCTGTACTCCAGTTCAGGTTTTCACGATGGCCAAGGGCATTAATTGAATGTATCTGGTTTCTATTTTTGCCTGTCTGCTTCCTGGGTGGTCTGCCGTGCTTCATGCAAACCAGATAAACACAGCCAAACCTGACATTTATTTGTTCCCTGCTTCCTCTGCTTGGGCTATGCAACACATCACACAAAAAGTACAATTAAACCAAGAATAATAATAAAAAAACACTTAGTAATGGACACTTATAAGTATAATAAGTATCTGTTATCACATGTTAAGGCACTTTCTGTACAAATCCACTACTAACTACTTGATTACTGCACCAAGTTAAGAAATACAAGGATATGCCATAATATTATTAAAGAATACATTCTAGGTTCAGGACTTACCTTACAAATGCAGCAGATAACACAGTTTTATTTCAGGGGTAAAATTTCATTGTCTCTACTCCAATGGTATTACAGTATTCATGAAAAACCGGAATGCAGGCTACATGGATGCTTTATAGCTTGTTGAATAGCTCCACCGTGCTGAAAATCACCTGCTTATGCTGTAATTAGCACCTATAAAAAATACCTGCTGCTAAACTGAGTATGTTAACTCCATCGGTGCTCATTAAAGAGTGACGTGCACCTCCATGCCATTGCACACACCTGCGCTTAAATAAGATAGACACAGGTAATCTTGTTATTACTTTCCTCCATTCTGGGAATATCACTCAAACATGCAGCTCAAAAAGTGAAGGAAAGGCTGCAGACCTTGTACTAGAACCCAGGATCATTTATACTGTAGCCCTACACATACACATGCTGCCACAGGAATAGTTATATGACAAGTACCGAGAAACCTGCCATTCATTCCTCCATTTCAGGTGGTTGCGCTATGTGCCACATCGCGGAAAAAATGACAAAAATTTTAAAAAATTAGTTAATGCAGACAGAGATGACACATTTTAACAAACAGTAAAGAGGATGAAACAGTACTTGTGAATTGTGCACTGCTTACATGCACTTTCACACTTCACAGACCTACATGTACACCTCTGTAAATGTAATCTGACACCTCCCCAGATGTCATCATTCACTGTTGCCATCCATTGAAAACAAACACTGTGGAAAGGCCTACATGAAGTGAACATTCCTACACAGTTACAATTTATTGGGATTCAGCAATTCTAATGAGTTTTGATTTAATTTGTATCTTCACCATGCTGACAGCAACCCTGTATTCAGGGAAACTGAAGGGGAACCCAATGTTGTACACACAAGAGAGGGTTTTACTTCGCTATATATCTGCACAGAGGAATACAGGTTTTGATAACATTTGACTGTATTCCATCAGATAAATACTTCATATGATTACATGACAGTATGAATAATCTGTTTCATGGGTTACACTTTTAGCTGTCTACACTAGTTACAAGTATATTCTCCATTTGGGAATGAGGAGCAAAGCTGCGTTTATTTCATGGCACTTAAAAAAGGATTGTTGCTATTGTTACTATACTTTTATAGCATCCACTCTGTCTAATAATGTCATAATTTGTCTGCTGTTACATGTTAAGGTCAGTTATCTTTTATCTACTCAGTTTTACTTGCTTTTGTTTCCATTTAGGCTCCTTTCCATGGCTGTATTCTAAAAGTTTTAGAATACACAGACAACATGCATACAGAGTCTACACGGTTGCTTTACACCTTGCTGAATCAATCCACCATGTTGGTTTGCTTCATTATCATACAATTCAACTACTTATGCTGTAATTTACATGCCATGGAAATTGCAATGTTTGTGCATGAGTGCACGCCACTACACAGAGATTACTGAATCTAAAAATATCCGTGGCCATGTGTACATCGCACCATGACACACATACGGTCAAAAATGACTGTGTAGGCTTTATTGAATCCCCCCATATACACTACTATATATATATATATAAAACTATGTGTGTGTGTGTGTGTGTGTGTGTGTGTGTGTATATATATATATATATATATATATATAAAGAAAGTAATAAAGCTTAATTACACTAACTTGACTAAGAGTGTATTTTTGCAATAGGAGAAATCTGCCTGCACCCCTGTGAAGAAGTGCAACTCTCCTCTACATCTCCAGTACATGCATGTTGTAATTCCTTGACTACACAGTCTCAGAGAAAAGGAGATATTTAATTTTACTAAAAACAAACATTTGCCTTAGAAACTGTGCATCCTCAGGCAGAGTAAACAAACTTAAGTAAAGTGGCACCAGCTTGCCTCCCTGCAAAATTATTTTTCAGTCATAATAGTAACACTCTGCTTTAGCTTTCATTTTAGCAACCTATTCAGAATTTCAAGTTTTTAGTCAATATGTAGTTCAATCACAACCTGACTTGGGTAATGAGGTATTGGTAGGTTGTCGCAGATCTAAAGAAAACATTAATGAGAGTTTGAGAGGCAGCTAGGAATGGGTGTGAAGAGGATATGTACACCTCCAGATTAGTAGCCCAGCATAATGCAACGGAGATACTTCAAGTACAACTAACAGTGGGTAAGACAGCGATTCAGGTCGTAGCCTGCTATAGGACCCCAACCATGTCCCAAGACTCTCATTCCATGTTCCTAAGCACCCTGGAAACTATTAGAGTCCAACCCAACACTCTCATACTGGGTGACTTCAGCTACCCCTCCCATCAACTGGGAAAACTACTCATGCACCAATACACTTGCCCAACTCTTCCTGGAATTCATTAATTCCAATGCGCTGGACCAGCTCATTCTTACCCCCACTAGAGGAAGCAACATCCTTGTCCTGGTTATTACTAACATGGGCAACCGTTGCTCAACACCAATAGTCAATTCCTCCCTGGTTACATCCGACCAAAAACTAATTACCATGGAAATCCACATCTCACCCACACCACCAGCAAAAGTAACCACCATGAAAAACTTCTCCAAAGCTGACTTTGAACTCCTAAAAATAGAGGTGGCTAACTTCACGGCACCCATGCAAATGGAAAATAGGTGCATGACCTCCAAATCATAAACCAATGCACTGTACGAATACGTACATAAATGCATGGAACTAGCCATACCCAAAAGAACCAAGACGCTCTCCTCCAAAAAAAGGAAGCCAATCTGGTGGTCCCCTGCCATTAACAAACTACAACAGAAGGAAGACACTGTTGCAGAAAAAGGTGAAGTCTCAAGACTGGAAAAACTCCCTTATTAGCCTCAACAAAAAGTTGAGATCCCTAAAGCTAGCTGTGAAGGCAGAATTATGGTAGACACTAAAAGCAACCACAAAGCCTTCTACAGTTATATCAAGAATCTCCATGGCAATATCCAGATTTGCTCTGAGTTATTAGGCAATGGTACATCCTATACTGAGCCAACAGATATTGCTAATATACTGGCCGACAGATTCAGTGCCAACTTTACCCCCCCCCCCAAAGGACCAATCACAATACCGGAAGAATGCCAGGCACCCAGCATTACTGCAACCCAGGTTAAAGCTGCATTGTCCAAGGCCATGAATACAGCTTCCATGGGACTCGACAATATCTCTGGCTGTGTTCTACATGGACTACAAAGTGAACTGGCACCACATCTGTGTGCCCTGTTCAATTACAGCCTCACCTCAGGCTTTGTCTCTACAGAATGGCACACTGCTACAGTCATCCCTGTCCATAAAGGGGGAGCAAATACAGACCCTAGGAATTATCACCCCATTAGCCTGACGAGTCTAATATGTAAGGCTATGGAGTGCATCATCATGGACCTAATTAACAAGGCTATAGAGAATCTCCAAACTCTGGATCCCACGCAATTTGGTTTTGTGAAGGGTAGATCATGCCTGCTCAACCTGATTGACTTCTTTGAGTCAGTCACCAGAGCTCTGGATGAGGGCAAGGCAGTTCATACAGCCTACCTCGATCTGGCCAAGGCCTTTGATACCATTCCCCATTTAGGAATTATTGATAGACTCACCAAACTAGGCATCAACCCCTATATCACTAGGTGGGTTGCAAACTGGCTCACAGATAGAACCCACAGTGTGAAAGTAGCAGACTCCAAGTCAGACAGCCAACCAGTCACAAGTGGAGTACTACAGGGATCAGTCCTGGTTCCTCTCCTGTTTGGCATCTACATCTTAGAAGTCCAGGCCAACACGGTAGGACTCTGGCTGACCAAGTTCGCCGATGATTGCAAGCTGGGAGCCATTATTAACTCCTCAAGTGATGTAGACAACCTACAGAAAGGCCTCACTGACACCAATGACTGGTGTCGAAACCATGGCCTTAAGTTTAATGCCAAAAAATGTGTCGTCATTCCCTTTGGGAAAAACTCAGTTTCCACTAATTACCACATTGATGGTAGCCCACTGAACACTGAAGGTGTTGTAAGAGCTCTGGGGACACAAGTTGACAGCAACCTCTCCTTCGACCACCACATTGACACTGTGGTCAGAAAGTCCTTCTTTGTGGGACATCTCATTACCAAGGGTTTTGCATCCAGGAAGAAAGAGTTCATCATCTCTCTCTACTCTTCCCTCACTAGATCAATCATCGAGTATAATGCCCTGTTTGGCATGTACCTCACTAAACACCTGCAACAGAAAGGCCACAAAAGTACCTCACAAAGAGGATCCTAGGCCTTAAACACATGCCCTACATGGACAGACTAAAAAAAACTCTAGCTTTTCTCTGTCTCATATCATCTATTAAGAGGCAATCTCTGCCTGACTTACAAAGCCATGTCTGACCCAGCCCTGTTAGAAATATTACACCTACAGAAATCCCAAAAATCCCAGTCCCTCTGCACCACACACTCCAGGGTCCTCAACCTCCTTACCACAATCAACAGAACATACTGGAGGGGCAGGTTCATAACCCAGAGACTGCCCATGCTCTGGAATAGACTTCCCATACATGTCAAGCAGAGCAACTCACTGGCCCTCTTCAAGAGAAATCTTGATGAGTGGATGGGAAATAGAAAGTTCACCCCGGGGATCACTGCAGTGGCTCTACTTGATAGAGGCACTGGGAACTAACGGTGGCACGATGCCAGGGCACTTCTATGGGCTAGGCTTGTAAAGATTCCAGGGCTGTTGGCCTAGTACACACCTATGAACCTATGAAGAGAGAGAGAGAATGTGAGAGACACTACATTTGTTGGAATGTAGACACAAAAGTGAAGTGCAGAATTTGCATATAATTTAGTGAAAAGATAATAGAAGGAATTATGAGAATAGAATTAAAAATAGAAGATTTAGAGATAAAGTGTAATAGTGTGGAGAAGGAAAGCAGGCAGAATGAGGTAAAGATGTGTAGCACATTAAAAAAGATGGGGCCCACATGAGATCAATAAATGAGCTTAAACTGCATATGACTAAAATGAAGAAAGATAAATGCTGGTGACATGAGAAGAAGAAGAAGAAGCAGAAAAGAGCGACAATTTACAAGCCCTGTATTAAAAATGAATAGTTTGGACATTCAGGAATGCAACATTATTTTTAAGATAAGTGTCACAGTGGAAGTCTGCCATATTTGGAATAAGGGATGGGCATATGAAATGGAGTCAAACAGAGATTGGTATATTTGTGATACCATCAGAGTGGGTAAAACAATGATTTACAGGTAGGGAAAGAGGAGGAAAAAGACACGGTGTGAGAATGGATGATGTGGATGCAATAATAAAATGAGGAAAATTTATGGAATAGCTGGAGGGATTATAAAAGGGAGTGGAAAGCAGTAACTGAGATTTGCAAGAGGAAGGGGTAAAGGTGGGGAGGCTGTGGGAGGACTCTGTGCACTATGGGGATATGGAGATGATTCATTAGGAAACGAAGGAAGGAGATGGAAGGATTGCAGAATGGGAAGAAGAGAAGATTAGGATGAGGCTAGATAAGGAATTGTCTGAATGAATTATGAAGGCTTGGTGTAAGTATTTGATACTGCTGTAACAGTTGTTGCACTTATCAATGTATGTAATGGGTGCACCAATAATGACTAATGACTGTATGTTTATGTGTATGTGTGCTTTAAAAACCAAAAAAAGTATTCTTAACCAATGTTTTCATATTGGTAATCTGGTCTTGTCATTTAAACTGTAAGTTTTTTTTGTATTATTTCTGAAGATTGTAAAATTATTGTTCTTAATTTTTTTTTTTTTAATTCTTAGGAGCTTTACTCCCTAGGTCTGTGCTGGACATGGGCTCCTACCCAGTCAGACTTTCCTGGTAATCAATTATCCACAAATAAATACATAAAAATAAAAAAGGGCAGCAGAGTCAGCAAAGGTACTCTGCAGTATGATTATGGCCAAATAGTCTCAAAGACTTTTTGTTAGACGGATTAAAAGCAAGCTATATATCTTGCACAGGAAAGCAATGGGTTATTAGATCAAGAGTCTGCACTTTATCTGGAGGCAGTACTCTCAAGTTGTAAATCAAACGGATACGATGTGGGTATATGACATGAAAACAGGATGGGATTCACAGGTGTTTGTCAGTGTCCATTTCACTGCCCAGTATTACAGATCAAAATGTCATACAAACTGGCAGGAAAAGGCAGGAACTGAATAATTTATGTAATGTTGCTTAGATTATAGGATACATAACAAAATATGTGATGCATAATCTTTGTAAATGTGAGGTTGTTAACATGGCTTGATTACTTTTATATAAATGTAAGCTTGCATATGTCACAAGTGATAATTCAATAAAGGTGTTTAAAAAAGAGTGTTGACCATATAACAACTTGCTTATAATTAAGGACTCAATCATAATTCTTTATATTGCAGGTATATAATTAAAAGTATATATAATCTATAAAATAAAGAATAGGAAATGAGCTAGGTAGGATAGTGTAACAACTTTTTAAAGGCTGTTAGCAGGTTATTGATATAAGAAAATCTTTATCTGGTATTTACAAATATATGAGATGGGCATAGTTACTTACATGTCCGAATGCAGATAGAAGCCATTATAGCATTTGTTCTCTAACAGGATTTAATTTCATGTTCTGCTTATTTTGTACAAAAATGGTAACAAAGGCTACTGCTGCTCACTGATCCATTTATAAACAAATAAAACATTTAGATAGTCTTGTAGCTTCAGACTGACACAATGCATATATTTCATTCTCCAAAAAAAACATTGCTGATTGTACTTTGTACACAAATGTGAAATATCAAACAAAACATATCTGTCTTTGTACTGAATATACTACATGTCCTGAGTCATCTGATTTAATTGGTCAACATTCACAGTGGAATTATGGCATGCCAAATGACTTTTAGGAAACATTCATCACTTTTAAATCAAATCAAATTCTGTCAAGACTATGTTAGAAGGTAAAATATGCTGCAGAAACATGCTATTTTACATAATAAACACACTGCCTGCCTTTGTTAGAAAATGTATTACTACAGTGAACTATGATACTCTCTGAACAGATACGGGATTACTGTTAGTAACTGATTGGGACATGGTGAATGTCTGAAATGGTCTGAAGTGTTTTAGATAAGCTAAAATAGTATTTGGTGCATTAATGCTTACTTGTGCAATATTGAGGATTATTTCAATTAAATGTGTGAGTCTATAGTCATTCATCAGTAATGTATGCCCTAAAATTACAAACAAGATCTTTAAGCAAAACTGCTCTGGAAAAAATACATCTTCTAACAATAGTCATTAATGCGTAAAAAGGCATGGAATAGAATGCTTGTTTTTCTTTTTAAAAGCAGACCACAAAACATAGACGTATTAAAGGAGATTTGCTTATGCTGAAGATGGCAAATTTTCTTCCTATTTCCAAACATGTAAAACGGAAGTTTAGCAATATACAATATATGCAAGCCAAAACCACAGTTAGCCACTTATAAAACACAAAAGTGGTAATGTGGGAAGCATATTTATGTTTGTTTGATTACTCTCCCAACTACATGTGCAAAGATGACTTGCTGATTTTAGAGGAATTACTTCCAATAATACCAGAGAAGACTGATTTTGCATTCATGGCCCGCAAAGCATAAACTGATTTAGACCACTTTGCTTTTCCAGACTTGTTTGCTGCATTGTTAACAAAGAAATGCCACCGAGTCATAGCTCTTTTCAGTGTGCCTAAATAGTCTGGGGTGTCTGAAAAGTGTGCGCTATAATCTGCAGCACAGAAATAATTGGCATTCCATTAGCACTTTTAAAACATAAATGGCATTAGCAAGCATTGCACTATTTAGGGTATACAGCAGTGTATGCTTCTTACAAGTCTGGGTGCAGAGATGACCCAACATGATACTATAGAATTAGAATATAAACATCTGACAATAATACATGATAAAGAAACAGTATTACAGTCAGACAGCAAGCTATGAAAGCTGAAAGAAGTGACACTGTTAAGTGAGACATTGCTTGGTAGGGTCGATGCCTTATTTTTATTGCCAAAGCATCAACATGCACTAATTAATTATCCAAAGTTTTGCTGCTGTACTGCACATATTTCTGTTCCCTCATGTTTCCATTTATTTGGTATATGCCTCCATCTTTATATGTGTATGAATGTTAGCGAAATGAAGTCTCAATCAAAGCAGTAATGATGGGTAAATGCCTCATGATATATTGGCTCATCCATACTGATCATATAGCAGCCAGAGTGACTGAAAAAGTTAAGAAAAGCCTCTAATTGGAAAAAACCCTGACCCAGATGCAGTACTGAACTTCTGATTAAAAATATTAACATCTTTGCATGAAGATTTAGCCATGAGTAAGAACTATTTATATGTGCACCCTGAACAGACCCCAACCTGGCTAACAACAGGAAAAACAACACTACTACGTAAGTGTGAACCTGCAAACTACCCTAAAAACTACAGACCAATAACTTGCCTTCCAACGATGTATAAACTATACACAGGAAATGATGCTGACAGAGTTGATAGTCATTTAGAAGAAAACTCAATTATGGCAGTAGAACAAAAGCACAATAAAAGAAAGTCATATGGAAGAAAGGATCACTTAGGTTCATAGGTAGGTACTAGGCTATCGGAACATCAGAAGTGATCCCTGGGGTGTATTTCCTATTTCCCATCCACTTATCAAGATTTTTCTTGAAGAGTGTTAATGAGGAACTTTGCTTGACATAGATTGGCAGCTTGTTCCAGAGTATGGGAAGTCTCTGGGACAGGAATCTATCCCTCCAACAAGTCCTGTTTATTGTGGTGACAAGGTTTAGGTCCCTAGAGTGTGTAGCTCAGAGGGCTTGGGATTTCTTTAGGTGTAGCATGTCCAACAGCTCTTAGTTTGACATAGCTTTATATGTTAGGCAGAGATCACTTTGGAGTGGGCGATATGCTACAGAGTAAAGCTGGAGTTTTTTGAGACGATCAGTGTAGGGCATCTATTTGAGGCCAGTAATTCTCTTTGTGAGGTACTTCTGTGGCCATTCCAGCTGCTGGAGATGTCTTGTGAGGTACATTCCAAAAGGGGCGTTGTACTCTATAATGGGTCTGAGTGTCGAGTAGAGGGGAACAATGACCTCTTTTTTCCTGGATGATAACCCTTTTGTGATGAGGTGTGCCATGTAGAAGGATTTCCTGACTACTGTGGCAATGTGATTATCAAAGGAGAGACTACTGTCCACCTGAGTCCCAAGGTCTCTTATCACACATTCGATGTTAAGAAGACTGCCACCTATGTGGTAGTTCATGGGTACAGAGTTTTTACCAAAGGGGATAACAATGCACTTTTTGGCATTGAGCTTGAGGCCATGGCTCTGACACCAGGCATCTGTTTCAGTGAGGCCCTTCTGTAGGATGTCCACATCATTTGGGGACTCGACTATAGCTCCTAGTTTGCAGTCATCTGCAAACTTTGTTAGCCAGAGGCCATCTGTGTTAGCCTGTACTTCAGAGAAGTAGAGACCAAACAGGAGAGTTCCCAGGGCTGAACCCTGTGGTACTCCACTTGTCACTGGTTTGAAGTCAGATTTGGAGTCTGCAACATTTACAGTGTGGGTTCTGTCAGTGAGCCAGTTGGCAACCCATCTTGTGACATAGGGATTTATACCTAGTTTAGTGAGTTTAGCTATAATTCCAGAATGGGGCATGGTGTCGAAAGCCTTGGCGAGGTCAAGATAGGCTGTGTGAACCACCTTACCCTCGTCTGTGGCTTTGGTGACTGCCTCAAAGAAGTCGACCAGGTTCAGGAGGCAAGATCTGCCTTTCACAAACCCAAACTGGGTAGGGTCCAGAGTTTGGAGGTTACTAATGTCTTTGTTTATGAATTCCATGATGATACATTCCATGGCCTTGCAGACCAGGCTCGTCAGGCTAATAGGGCTATAGTTCCCAGGATCAGTGGTGGCTCCCCCTTTGTGAAGTGGGATAACTGTTGCTGTGTGCCATTCAGTGGGCACAAAGCCTGACATGAGGCTATGATTGAACATGGTGCTTAGGTGGGGAGCCAGCTCGTTCTGATGTTCGTGTAAAATGCAGCCTGGGATGTTGTCCGGTCCTATGGATGTTGTGTTTTTGGCTTTAGAGAGTGCTGCTTTTACCTGTGAAGTTGTGATTACAGGGACTCTGCATTCATCCTGTATAGATATAGGCCCTTTAGGGTGTGAGAGGGGGTAAAGTTGGCACTGAACCTATCTGCCAGGATGTTGGCAGTATCAGTTGGTTATGTAATTTTTGTGCCATTGTGCTGTAACTCAGAGCAGATCTGGGTGTTGCCATTGAGATCCTTGACATAGCTATAGAATGCTTTGTGGTTGTCCTTAGAATCAGTGGCAGTCTTGTTTTCATAGCTAGCTTTGGAGGATCTTATAAGGGATCTCAGCTTCTTGCTGAGGCTGACCAGGGACCTCATCCACTCATGGGATTTTACTCTCTTTTGCAACAATTTCTTCATTGTTGTAGAGTTTGTTTATGGCAATGGATCACCAGATTGGCTTCCTTTTTTTGGAGGACAGCGTCTTGGTTCTGTTTGGGATAGCATGAACCATGCACTCGTGTAAGTGCTTATAGAGTGCATTTGTATAGGATTCAGCAGTCATAACTGTATTGCCCATCTGCATGGGTGTCATGAAGTTCACCACTTCTTTCTTAAGAAGCATGAAGTTGGCTTTGGAGAAATTTTTTACCGTTGTTTCCTTAATGGGGGGGTGGGGCGGGATGTGGATATCTAGGGTGATTAGCTTATGGTTGGATCTGACCAAAGAGGAGTTGACTTCAGGTGTGGAACACCGTCACTCATGTTGGTAATGACTAGGTCTAGGATATTGTTGCCCCTGGTGGGGGTGTGGATAAGTTGATCCAGGCCATTGGAATTTATGAATTCCAGAAAGCGCTGAGCGAAGGTCTTGGTACATAAGTAGTTTTCCCAGTTAATGGTGGGGTAGTTGAAATCGCCCAATATTAGGGTGTTTGGTTGAGCCCTAATATTTTCCAGTATATCAAGAAAAGAGGAGTGGGAATCCTGGGGCATGGTGGGGGATCTGTAGCAAGCTACAATTTGGATTGCAGTTTTGCCCAGAGTTAGTTGCACCTGGATAACCTTGGCTGCATTATGCTGAGCAACTAGCCTGGAGGTGTGGATATCCTTAATGAATATGGACACACCACCGCCTTTGGTGTTCCGGTCCAGGTTAGATGGCCGAAAAGTGTGGTATGAGTTATAGCCTGGTAATGCAGGGGTGCTCTCTGGTGCCTTGAACCAGGTCTCAGTCACTGCACAGACATTATTGTTCTCCATTTTAAGGAGTGCCTCGAGTGAGTGCATTTTGAGATTTAGACTTCTAGCATTGAGTAGCATTACCCTCAGTTTTTGCTTGCCTCTTCCTATTATGGTGGTGAATTTGTCATTTGAACCTTGCCTAAAAAAGGCACTATAGGGGCGGCAAGAACCTTTGCCAGTATCTGGAATCCCAGGGGTGACAGGTGCAGGCCATCTCTGGCAAAGCATTGTGGTCTGTTGACCATGTCATCCCAGGCAGACAGATACTGGACCCCTTAGAATGACACCAGAAGCTTAGCCAATTGTTGAAGTCAATCATTTTGTCCTTGCACTGCAGTGTCATTCTGGGCGATGGCAGAATACTACTCAGGGCTAGGGTCATACCTGCCTGGGCTACAAGATCGGAGAGTTCTTCCATGTCTCTTTTCATGTAGTCCAGGGAGGTACGTCTCAGGTCATTCACACCAACATGGACAATCATAGAGTCATATTTGTACTTGTTGTGGAGTGACCTGAGTGCGTGTGTTATGTGGCAGATCCTGGCACCTGACAGGCAGCTGACAGTGACCTTCTCCTTGTTTAGCCTGGTGAGTGGGACATCAGTGTGCCTGACTATAGCATACTTGTTATTAAGTAAAGTCATAGTAAAGAACTGTAAAAAGGGGAAGAATCTAAGTATGACATGGATTGACTACAAAAAAAACACTTGACAGTATCCCACGCTCATGGATAAAAGTATGCATAAAAATATATAAGATACACCCTACACTGGTAAACTACATCACAGTGACCAGGAAACAGTGACAAACCACTTTGTGGTTAAGCCATGATAAAGGACAAATTATTATTCCAGGGATAAAAATCCAAAGGGGGATATTCCAGGGTGACTCTCTGTCACCATTGCTCTTTTACCTTGCCCTTAACCAATTAAGCTGTCTGCTTAACATATTAGGTCATGGCTATAATTTGGCTCACATAAAGCAACAAAGTGTAAAGACTTCTCATCTTCTCTTTGTTGATGATTTAAAACTGTATAGCTCATCAGATGAGGAACTGAAAGCCCAACTGCAAGTAGTCAAATGTTTTTCAGATGATATAAGAATGTTATTTGGTCTTGCTAATGTGCAAAAGAAACCTTTAAAGCAGGAAAGCTGCAGCAGCATGAAAACATCAGTTTGGGACAAGAATGTGATATATAAGAACTTGATCAAGAGGGAATCTATAAATATTTGGGAATTGATGAAGGCTCAATAATAAAACATGAACAAATGCAAATAAAACTCAGTAAGGAATATTTTAAAAGACTTGAAAGCAATAGGAACAATATTCAAGTGATAAACCAATTTGCTCTTCCTGTCCTAACTAACAGTTTTGGAGTGACTGACTGGCCACAAAAAGTTTTGGCTAGATTAGACAGGAAAACAAAAAGACTGCTTCATGCTCATCAAATGTTGTTGTTATTGTGTCTTTCGGCTTTTCCTGGTTAGGGGTCGCCACAGCGGAACTCTGGTCCGCTAATGCTCATCAAATGATTTATAAAAATCAGTGTATACTAAGATTATATATTCTCAGCTCTGAAGGAGATATGGGCATCCTTGAAATTGATTACATGTATAGATCTGTAATTGTGGGACTGCATACATATCTGCTGACCTCACAAGACCCAAATATAGTGAAAGTTTTGAAACATGAAGAGAATAAATCGAAGATGACTTCCCTTCTTAGTCTATCAGAAGCATATCAGCATCAAGAAGGAATGGAGATTAAACCAGAAGGAGAAAAAATAAGGCAGCAAATGAATGTGCCAAAAACAAAAGAAAGAATATAAGGTGAAGGATCAGATGAGAAGGCAAGAACTGTAGAAAATGTTTAGTTGCAAGCATGGAAAACTCCTGGAAGAACCTCATGTTGATCAGGATCAAATGCAGGAATGGTTAAAGAGAGACAAATTCAAACCAAAAGATGAAAGGTTAATATTGGCGGCCCGATATAGTTGGCTACGTACACATTGGTTTACAAAGTCCAATGAACATGTGGGAAAAATAGACAAATGTAGGTTTTGTAAAACAGAATTGGAAACAGTTGCACACCTTGTTGCTGGTTGTGATATATTAAAGGTAGAAGGACTGTATACCAAAGGGCATATTAATGTGGCAAGACTGTTGCACTGGAGATGTGCAAACATTAAAATATTGATGTAGCTGAGAAACACTGGAAACATGAGCCACAAAGCATCATAGGAAATGACGGTCTACATCACATGGGATCACCCATTACCAACAGTTCAAAGGATAGATGCAAGAAAACCAAATATAGTGGTCCATGAAAAGAAGACAAAAGTAGCATTGAACATTGATATCACTACACCCAGTGACTACAGTGTTTTATGTACAGATAAACACAAAGTCATAAAATATCAGGATCTGCAGGCAGAAACAAGAACAATGTGGAAGAAAGATACCCAGACAGTTCCAATAGTAGTAGGAGCAACGGGTCTTATAAAAAATAATCTACAATCATATTTAGATATGTTACCAATACATTTAACTCGTTATGAACTGCAGGAGTCATTACTGGGTACATTGCGGGTGCTGTGAAGAGCACTTATGTCTGACATTAAAGATTGAAAAAATACTAATTTCATGAACTTTAATCGTACTTTGACTTAGGAATGGGGTCCATTCCCATCATGGTATTAGAAACCCAAAAGATTTGGAGAAATTAAAGAGAGAAATCGTATTTTCTATAATATGTATCACATACGTAGTATCCTAGTGGATAGTGGTGTTACCTTTAACCACCATACAAACATCTCCAGCAGATGTTATTTTTACCATATTGTTGTGCTTCATGTGCACTCAAATCAGAGTGCTGATTTCGAGCAGACCACTTTCCTTGGTACTTTTCTATCATTTGGACTTTCTGTAAAGAAATTCTTCCAGACACTTTTACTCTCCTTTTAAGAGTAAGTTATAGATGTGTGTAGCTATAACCATATAACTGCTGATTACTCTGCTTAATCCTAGAGTTACTTTATTTATTTACTCTTTTAGTATGGGGGTCAGTCACCTGATCCAGATGAACTGTTTTTAGTCCTGACCCAGGCCATTCTAGCTTGTTACTCCTTTCCTTGTGTCTAACAAGCATTCTTCTATGTCCTTCAAAATCTCTGTGGTAGTTTTTGTTAGATTTATAACAAGGTTAATAAAATATTCCATAGGTTCATAGGTGTGTACTAGGCTAATGGTTCTGGAGCCATTACAAGCCTAGGCCATAGAAGTTTACAAGCCTAGCCCATTTTAAGAAAATTAAGAGGCACACTGAACAGCTTGCAGTTAAATTTATTGAAGACTGACTCTTACTGCCCGGTCACATGACTCATTCCCAACTAAGCTACTGCCTTATAGATATGCTAACTATGGACTTCTGGCAATGGTACAGCGATGAGTAGATGTGTTCCTCAGTCACTCCATAAATAAATGATTACAGCCATGTTAGTAAGCCTATAAATCTGGAAGAACTGGCTTAAGTGACCAAAGCTGATAGGTATTTGAGTTCATCCTCAAAAGATGTAAAAAGAAAAACAAGAGGATGAAAAAGTGGTTGGAACAATGGGGCAAATGAGGATCAGTTGATGGGACTGGAAGAATCTGAATTGGTGAAATTTCAAGTGAGACTTGAGAACAATGTACCTTCAGTTAAAAAGATGAAAGCATTGAAAAAGTGAGATTCAGAAAGTAAGTCAGGAGTTTGCAACCTACATGGCAGAAGCCATAGTACAAGAGGATGGGATGAGGCAGTCTACAAACCCTCCTGTAGATGATGTTGAGTTGTTACAAAAATTAAAAGCAGGACTTTAAGGGAATATATATATTGGTAGTTACAAAGCGACTAAGGCAAAGGCAAATGGACTTTGAAGATAGGACCTTCTCGAAAAATATTTTTATCATTAGCATGATTGAAAAGGAGAGAGAGAATTCTCAGACCTTTGTGCAGGAAAAACTTAGTACTTGGAATGGACTGAATGTTGTGTAAGTTAAACTTAAGAGAGTATATAGGTCTTTTGTGTGTGATGGATAAGGGGTGATCAAGCATCTAAGAGATATATTGATGAAATTTATACTGAATAGGACAAAGGACCAGATCTTATCTTTGCTCAAGCATCCAGGGAAAGTATGTAAAAGTAGCTACAGCTTCTTCACTCAGTGATAAACAGCACAGCCTGTGATAGCTATGAGAGAATACAGACAGATGCATTAAATTTTGGATGTTTTTCTCAGCACTATTCTGAGTGTATTTTCCAGGCAGGTTTAATACCTTTGCAGATTTGTGGGATGCAAAGTGGGTTATGGGTGAGTATGACCCTAATGTATTAGAGGAGGTCTGGTTCTACTAAGGGAGTTAAAAGCAATGAAGATGAAGTATCTGACAAATCTAAAACTAACGTCTCCACCCTGAGTAACCTAAAATGTTTACAGGATCTGGGCATAATAATTACTTTGGACCTTTTAGAGAACAGATTGTGTAGAAGTACAAGGCCACATCTTTTGCAGCAAAGCTAGCTGAGTGAAAAAAAGACAGGCAGCTTTAAAAAGTATAGTAGATGGTCAGAAAGAGAAGCACTTTCTTATTTTATACAACATACAACAGAAGATATTTCTAAACTAGTCCCTATTTAGTTAGCGGTAGTGAATGTTTCCTGTGGTTTAATGTATGTATTTAATAAAGTACACACCCATAAACAAGCCTGACTTTATGAGGCACATCATAATTCTAAATGGAGTGAGGCTAAATCTGATGGTCAGAGTCATAGCGCTATGCCTAAATCGTAGCAGTTGAGAGATATGTCTGCTACAGTAGAGTTGATTTATGAGATTGGGGTAGTATTATTATATGTTGTTTTAAATTATACCTTTCTATGTACGTGGTTTCTTTTTTGCCTCTCCCATGGTGAGCTGATTGCATGGAATCTTATTTAATCTACATTTGTGTAGATCTAAATGACAATAACGTTGCTTTTGACTTTATTATTAACACTGACCAAAGTTACTATTTCTGATAAAGTGGGCTATCAGTATGATAGATTTTTTTTGTTATTAAAAGAAGAGATTAAGTCATAGATACATTTCATGTTTCATATAGGAGATAAATATGTCTCCCTGTTTTAGAAGGAAGTAGCAGTCCACAAAAACACATAGGCCAAAAAAGAGTCATAAACATGACAATGTGGACCATTGAGGATAAGGCAGAAATTGTGTATTAATGCAAGAAAAACCAACACACACCAAATGTCTTTGCTTGAAACCAACAAAATTCCAAAAAAATATCACTGTAAAGTGGCAAAGACAAGGCTCCAGATTTCTCAAAGTCACAGCTGTTTATTCGACAAGGTACACAAGCGCTTTCACTAATGCTTCTTCAGGTGTGATTATTTGTAAGTAAAACCACCTATTTAAAACAAAAAACACAAATCATGTGACCTAACCATTTAATCATTTAAAGAGACATAGACTATTTATACATTATATGAGATAAAAAATACTTTATAAATAACATTATTTAAAACATTTATATGAACTTTAAAATCATCTACGTAATGGTCTATTCCTTAAAATACGTCCAAGGGGGATGTGGTCATTCAGACCATGTCCTACATCAGCCCTCAATCTGGCTCTCCAATTTGCTTCTAATTCTTCAGTTTTGGCTCTGATGTCACTGCCTCTTTTATTTACCATAGACCTACTTCAGACTCTAAATTTAAAAATGTGTCGATCATTTGTTTCAGCAACATGTTTAGCCAGTGCATTAAACAAACTTTTCTTCTTGATATGATATATGTGTTCCCTTATTCTATCTTTTAGCTGTCTGCCGGTTTTACCCACATAAAATTTGTTAAAAAGTTGACACTGGGCTAAATAAACCATGTGATGTGTTACAAGTTGCATTTACTTTTAAATAAAATAATTCCTTAGTATCTGGATGTTTAAATTATGTTTCTAAGTTAATCATTTCACAGAACTGACAATTCTTACATGGTCTGGTTCCTATCTGTTCAACCTTTTCTTGTAGGTCCTTAGGTGTACATAGTCTTCTCTTTAGTGATTTTTTATTTTTAAAAGTGAACTGCGGATGTCTATCTAAAAATTTAGCCACGTGCCTATCTGAAGTCAAAAGGTCTCAATGTTTATTAAAAACATCTGTATATTTCCCTACATCTCTAGAATAACTCCGACACATCCTAACTGTATTTTAATTTTGTTTATGGCCCTGAGCATATACTTGAGGTTCTGAAAAATAAGGTTTCGTTCTAGTTTTTCTTAATTCCTTTATATTAACCACATCTTTTGATACTGACTCCTTGTCATAGCCTCTCTCTACTAGTTCCGCACTCACCACATCTATTTGCTGATTGAAATCATCTTGTTTCACATTGTCTTGACACTCTATATAACTAATTGTATACAACATTTTTGAATACAAATTTAAGATGCATACTCTCTTTACTTAATAGTTTATTCACATGACATTCTTTCCTATACATCCTGGTACTAATTTCTCCATCTTTCTCCTTTATGATGCTGATATCTAGAAAATTGATCTCTGTCTGGTAACAATTTAATGTGACTCTAAGAAAAGGTGTGGAGTTAATATAAATTATAAACTCCATTAATTGCTCCAACGACCCTTTCCATACTAAAAAAGGTCGTCCAGAAACCTTCTAAAAAATAGTATATTCTGTTTGCATGTTCCCTTTTCTATAAATTGTATTTCCCATACTGACATTACCCCATTGGCATAACTGTTGGCGCATGATGTTCCCATTGCGATACCATTCTTTTGCCAGTAGACCCTGTCCCTAAAAGTAAAGATGTTATTTTCAAGTACTAACCTTAACAAAGGTTGTATTAGTTCTTTCTTTTCTTCTGTGTAATTATCACCTTGATCTAGTAATTTCATAATACTGTTAATACCCAAGTCATTCGGGATAACTGTGAAAAGGGAAACTACGTCGAGCGCAACTAATAGAACAGGTTCCATGGTGCATGCCTCATTGGAAAAACTATAGAGGTCTCTGACAAAGTGCTCAGTATCTTTTAAAATGTAATCTGATTTCTCTAAAACACTTTTAAGATTTTTTTCTAGAAAAATGGAAGCAGATTCTGTGCACCAATCTCTCCCTGCCACGATAGGTCTCATGGGGGGTTTACACAATACTTGTGTAATTTCGGCAATCCTTGAATATTTGGTGTAGTGGGATTTGTTATGATAAAATATCTAAGAAGATCAGTGTCTATGAGTCCCTTTTTTTCAAGATTCCTCAGCTCTTTATGCACATTTACTATCATTCGCTTCACTTGTTCCTGTGATATTATTTGATAAAATCTCAAATCAGCTAACAAAATATTCATTCTAATATCATAGTCATCTCTATTCATTACGACAATCTGCCCACCTTTGTCTGCAGGTCATATTAGTATTCTACAATCTGACTGTAAATGTATCAGTGCCTCATGTTCAGTCTTACTCAAATTGTGCCATTTATTTTTATGACATTTCTTTCTTTGTTCATAAAACACCTTGTAAGCATCCTCTATGAGTACTTTTCCAAAAGCATTAATTAATGCGCTTTGCTTAGGTATAAACAAACTTGGCTTCGTAAAGGTATGAAGTTCATCATTACAATTATTATCAATCATGGTTTTGAGCATAAGTTTACGCGTAAACATTTTGATATCAAACACAATGTCTACTATGTCTGTGTCCGCTGTAGGAATGAATGACAGTCCCTTTTCTAAAACATTTAGTTCATCTTGAGTTAAGTCAGCTGATGATAAATTAACTACTAGGCTTTTGTGTTCATAAACGCCTTCTTTATTGTGTTGTGACTCACCAGTTCCTCTTTGTGCTTGCATTTGTTTCGCGTGATGTTCCTCCCTCTCTGTTGATTTCCACTTTTCCTTCTGCCCCCTCTGCTCTGAGATCTGTCTCTCGTTGGAAGGGGAAAATTGAGGTTGAATTGTGCAGTTGGCTGTAAAAAAACATTGCTTGTTTCGTGAGAGGCCCCAATCTTGGATGGTGTAAAATCCACTCCCCGATGAACGTCAGCCATAACTGAAAAAGTTTTCCTCCTTGCCCCAGTTGTCATTTCACATGGGACATCTTCTCGTTCCTGTACTTCGGTTGGGGTCCACCCTTCTTGATTTTCCTGCAAACTGGCTCCTGTTTGATTGGCTATCTCAACTGTTCCCACGGTTTGATTCACTGATGCTCCTTTGATTGTGGTTATCACAGTCTCTATATGTTCCATTGGTGCATTCGTGTCACATGGCCACATGAAAACATTTCCCAAAGCAAAATCTTTCCCATCTCTTTCTAATTTTCTGAGTTTAATTTGTATTAATTTTCTAGCATAGGCAGAGGTGCTGTTGATGGAATCATTCACCATTTTAGTGACAATCTCATCATCATACTTCTCATACAATTTAATGTACTTAGTTTTGATAGAGTCAAGCACAACTGTTTCCTCTCTGTTGGCTGCAGCAATAAGCAGCTTCAGATAATTCATACTTGTATTAATATTTAGCTTCTGCCATTCACTTAGCAGCTGGTTACAGTCAGTTTTAGCTGGCATCTTCAATACCCTCAGACCACGAGGTATAATATCTTCTTTCACGCATACTTCCAAGTGGAGTTTCTCATATTGTACATGCTTTAACTTGAGGAGGTCTTTCTCCAGCAAAAGACAATCGCTCTTCAGAGCTATAAGGTCTATGTTAGGAAAGTCAACCCCTTCTAGAACAGTCATATTGGTAAATAGAGGATTCTTGCAAAAAGAGCTGTGACTCTGAGAAATCTGGAGCCTTGTCTTTGCTACTTTACGGTGATATTTTTTGGAATTTTGTTGGTTTTAAGCAAAGACATTTGGTGTGTGTTGGTTTTTCTTGCATTAGTTTTCTCTGTTTGCAACAACACCAAAGAAATGGCTACAGAAAATTAAATTATTGAATTGGATTATAGGCCTAAGAATATCAACAACAAAACTAAATTGACCATTAATCCATTTATGGAAAAGGTGAGCGAACATATGAATCCTCTATTTAACAATGTGACTGTTCTAGAAGGGGTTGACTTTCCTAACATAGACCTTATAGTGCTGAGGAGCAATTGTCTTTTGCTAGAGAAAGATCTCCTCAAGTTAAAGCATGTACAATATAAGAAATTCCACTTGGAAGTATGTGTGAAAGAAGATATTATACCTCGTGGTCTGAGGGTATTGAAGATGCCAGCTAAAACTGACTGTGACCAGCTGCTGTTAAGTGAATGGCAGAAGCTAAATATTAATACAAGTATGACTTATCTGAAGCTGCTTATTGCTGCAGCCAACAGAGAGGAAACAGTTGTGCTTGAATCTATCAAAACTAAGTACATTAAATTGTATGAGAAGTATGATGATGGGATTGTCACTAAAATGGTGAATGATTCCATCGACAGCATATCTGCCTATGCTAGAAAATTAATACAAATTAAACTCAGAAAATTAGAAAGAGAAAGGAAAGATTTTGCTTTGGGAAACGTTTTCATGTGGCCATGTGACATGAATGCACCAATGGAACATATAGAGACTGTGATGACCACAACCAAAGGAGCATCAGTACATCAAATCATGGGAACAGGCGAGATAGTCAATCAAACAGCAACCAGTTTGCAGGAGAATCGAGAAGGGCTGACCCCAACCGAAGTACAGGAACAAGAAGATGTCTCGCATGAAATGACAATTGGGGCAAAGAGGAAAACTTTTTCAGTTATGGCTGACGTTCATCGGGGAGTGGATTTTACACCATCCAAGATTGGGGCCTCTCAAGAAACAAGCAATGTTTTTTTACAGCCAACTGCACAATTCAACCTCAGTTTTCCCCTTCCAACGAGAGACAGATCTCAGAGCAGAGGGGGCAGAGGGAGAAGTGGAAATCAACAGAGAGGGAGGAGCATCACGTGAAACAAATGCAAGCACAAAGAGGAACTGGTGAATCACAACACAATAAAGAAGGTGTTTATGAATGCAAAAGCCTAGTAGTTAATTTATCATCAGTTGACTTAACTCAAGATAAACTAAATGTTTTAGAAAAGGGACTGTCATTCATTCCTACAGTGGACACAGACATAGTAGACATTGTGTTTGATATCAAAATGTTTATGCATAAACTTATGCTCAAAGCCATGTTTGATAATAATTCCAGTGATGACCTTCATACCTTTAGGAAGCCAAGTTTGTTTATACCTAAGCAAAGCGCATTAATTAATGCTTTTGAAAAAGTATGCATAGAAGATGCTTACAAAGTGTTTTATGAACAAAGAAAGAAATGTCATAAAAATAAATGGCACAATTTGAGTAAGACTGAACATGAGGCACTGATACATTTTCAGTCAGATTGTAGGATAGTAATACGACCTGCAGACAAAGGTGGGCAGATTGTCATAATGAATAGAGATGACTATGATGTTAGAATGAATATTTTGTTAGCTGATTTGAGATTTTATCAAATAATATCACAGGAGCAAGTGAAGCGAATGATAGTAAATGTGCATAAACAGCTGAGGAATCTTGAAAAAAGAGACACATAGACACTGATCTTCTTAGATATTTTATCATAATGAATCCCACTACACCAAATATTCAAGGACTGCCGAAATTACACAAGTGTTTTGTAAATCCCCCCATGAGACCTGTCGTGGCAGGGAGAGATTGGTGTATGGAATCTGCTTCCATTTTTCTAGAAAAAAATCTTAGAAGTGTTTTAGAGAAATCAGATTACATTTTAAAAGATACTGAGCACTTTGTCAGAGACCTCTATAGTTTTTCCAATGAGGCATGCACCATGGAACCTGTTCTATTAGTTACGCTCGACGTAGTTTCCCTTTTCACAGTTATCCTGAATTACTTGGGTATTAATAATATTATGAAATTACTAGATCAAGATGATAATTGCACAGAAGAAAATAAAGAACTAATACAAACTTTGTTAAGGTTAGTACTTGAAAATAACATCTTTACTTTTAGGGATAGGTCTACTGGCAAAAGAATGGCGTTGCAATGGGAACATTGTGCGCCAACAGTTATGCGAATGGAGTAATGTCAGTATGGGAAATACAATTTATAGAAAAGGGAACATACAAACAGAATATACTATTTTTAGAAGGTTTGTGGACGACCTTTTTTTAGTATGGAAAGGGTCATTGGAGCAATTAATGGAGTTTGTAAGTTATGTTAACAACTCCACACCTTTTCTTAGATTCACATTAAATTGGTCCCAGACAGAGATCAATTTTCTAGATATCAGCATCATAAAGGAGAAAGATGGAAAAATTAGTACCAGGATGTATAGGAAAGAATGTCATGTGAATAAACTATAAGTAAAGAGAGTATGCATCTTAAATTTGTATTCAAAAATGTTGCATACAATCAGTTATATAGAGTATCGAGACTTAATGTGAAACAAGATGATTTCAATCAGCAAATAGATATGGTGAGTGTGGAACTAGTAGAGAGAGGCTATGACAAGGAGTCAGTATCAAAAGACGTGGTTAATATAAAGGAATTAAGAAAAACTAGAGCGAAACCTTATTTTTCAGAACCTCAAGTATATGTTCAGGGCCATAAACAAAATGAAAATGCAGTTAGGATGTGTTGGAGTTATTCTAGAGGTGTAGGGAAATATACAGATGTTTTTAATAAACATTGGGACCTTTTGACTTCAGATAGGCAGGTGGCTACATTTTTAGATAGACATCTGCAGTTCACTTTTAAAAATAAAAAAATCACTAAAGAGAAGATTATGTACATCTAAGGACCTACAAGAAAAGGTTGAACAGATAGGAACCAGACCATGTAAGAATTGTCAGTGCTGTGAAATGATTAACTTAGAAACATAATTTAAACATCCAGATATTAAGGAATTATTTTATTTAAAAGTAAATGCAACTTGTAACACATCACGTGGTTTATTTAGCCCAGTGTCAACTTTGTAACTAATTTTGTGTGAGTAAAACTGCCAGGCAGCTAAAAGATAGACTAAGGGAACACATATATTATATCAAGAAGAAAAGTTTGTTTTATGCACTGGCTAAACATGTTGCTGAAACAAATGATAGACACATTTTTAAATTTAGAGTCTTAAGTAGGTCTATGGTAAATAAGAGAGGGGGTGACATCAGAGCCAAAACTGAAGAATTAGAAGCAAATTGGATAGCCAGATTGAGGGCTGATGTAGGACATGGTCTGAATGACCACATCCCCCTTAGACCTATTTTAAGGAATAGACCATTATGTAGATGATTTTAAAGTTCATTTAAATGTTTTAAATAATGTTGTTATTTATATAGTATTTTTTATTTCATATAATGTATAAATAGTCTATGTCTCTTTAAATGATTAAATGGTTAGATCACGTGATTTGTACTTTTTGTTTTAAATAGGTATTTTTACTTACAAATAATCACACCTGAAGAAGCATTAGTGAAAGTGCTTGTGTACCTTGTCGAATAAACAGCTGTGACTTTGAGAAATCTGGAGCCTTGTCTTTGCTACTTTACAGTGATATTTTTTAGAAATTGTGTATTGTTGATTTTAAATGCAAGAAGCCCCAAATTTCCAGACAGAAGATATCTAGAAAGAATAAGAGAGAAATTAGTGTAAAGAAAAATGCTAGCACAAGAAAGACTGACAAAATCTTTAAATAAAAAATGGTATTCATTAATACAACAGATTTATGAAAAACATTAGACAAAAGAACTTTGAGCCACCTGAAAAATGAAACAACAGAGAAAGTGTGAAAATATAAAAAACAAAACCCAGAGATTTTTCCAAGATATAAAAAAGAAATATAGATGTAGGAAAGAAAAAGAGATATGGTACGGTGCAATATTTATGCAAAGGAGAAAGCCAAACTAATCAATACAAAAATAGCAGCTTCAAAAATATTAAAGAGAAATATAGGCAATGACACCCAGATAAGGAATATTTCACACTACAAAAGGTGAGAAAACAGAGAGAAATATAGAAAAGAGGATTAATAAGGTAAAAATTAAACAGAAACTGAAGTTATGAATTACCTATGAAGTACAGGATTTAATGTGGAAAACCCAGTACAAGCAATGCCACAGCATGGCAGAATTATGGGTCCCTAGATTAAGGAACAGGTTGAACAGGAAGCATCTGAAGAAGATTTACAACATGATGCCCTGGAGCTCTCTGTAAGACACCAGTACAAAGGTTCAGTGGAAGTTGCACAGCAATGGAAGGAGTAGAAATAGTGGCAACTCTGACACAGATAATGTTGAGGATTGCTGGGTCAATGGGTTCCCATATGAAGATGGAGCAGATAAAGCAGGGTACATCTGAAAAGAATTTGTCACAGGAAGATTTTTTTGAACTTTCTGTAAATTACTCATGGGAAATAGTAAAGAAGATAAGCCCAATCCAGAAGAAAATGATTTAAGGGAAGACCTGCTTGATTTAATAGAAATGAATAGACGTATTAAGATAGTCGAAAGAAACAGATTCCTGGAAGCAAATAAGAACCAAAATGTGAGAAGATTGGTAGAACAAATGAACACAGTAATCAGGACTATTGAGAAAAAATTACACTATATAAAGAGATAAAGAAAAAGTATATAATATATTTTTTCTGTGCAACTAAACCATTAATGGATAAAGTGTTGCCATAAAACAAAGAGTAACAAAGGAAAGGAAGGAAACAGGAAAAATGCCACCATGGAAGCACCAAACAGTACAAACTATAAAGCAACTAAGACAAGAAATATCAGTGTTAGAAGAATGCAGAAAAGGGAACAGATTATCAAAAAAATCTAGAAAGATAAACATGGAAAAAGCAATACACAGTATCAAAACAGACCAAGATTTATCATATACTATTGCCAATAATAAACTGAAAATATCAGCACTGGCACAAAAACATAGACAGTATGCTGATAAATATAAAGAAGTATAAAATGAGGAATTCATTGAGTACCCGTAAAGAGAATTGGGAAACAAAGTGAAAGGAATACAAACATCACCAATAAGGAAGAAAATAGGCACATTTTGAAGAAGGATTCATGAAGTCCTTGTTGAAAAATAAACATGCTGACTGGATAGAAGAATTAAAAGAAATAGTAAGTAGTTCTGATGTAGATGATAAGAAATGGGATGAAGTAAAGGCCAGATAAATTGAGACAAAATGCTCCTAATGGATACCTCAGGCACGTACATAGTACCTAATTTCTGGCTAAAGTCATTAACATCTTTACACAAAGATTTTGTCCTGAGTGAGAATTAGCTATATATGTATCCTGAGCAGGCAACCTGGTTAACAGTAAAATGATAATCCTCCTTAAGAGTGAACCTGTAAGCCATTCTAGGAACTATAGGCCAATACTAGAATTGATGCAGACAGAGTTTGTAGTCATTTAGAATAAACTCAATTGTGGCAATAGAACAAAAGGGTAATAAATGTGGCACAAAGGATCATTTCTTGCTAAATAAAGCCATAACAGAGAATAGTCAAAACGGAAGGAATTTATGTGTGGCATGGATAGATTACAAAAAATGACAGCATTCCACATTCATGAAATAAGGACTGCTTTACATCGTACATTGATCAATTACATTACAGTGACTATGAAACAGTGGCAAACCACTTTGCAGTTGAGTATTGATAAAGAACAAATTATTATCCTAGGGGTTAAAAGTCAAAGGGGAATATTCCAGGATGATTCTTTCTCACCAGTGCTGTTTCCTCCTACCCTTAATCCATAAAACAGATTACACTATGGTTACAATTTCACTCCCAGAAAATAAGCTTGTTTAAACATTTCTTATCTACTTTTTGTGAGTGACTTAAAGCTGTATAGTTCATCACGAGGAGTTGAAAGCATAACATTAGATGGTTAAAACTTTTTCAGATGATACATGACTTTTGGTCTTGATAAATGTACAAAAGCAACATTTAAAACAAGAAAGCTACAGCACCAAGAAAATACCAACTTGTGACAGAAACTGATTTAGGGGAACTTGAACAGAAGGGAGTGTATAAATATCTGGGAATAGCTGAGGGATCAACAATAACGCATGAACAGAAACAAACAAAAGCTCAGTAAGGAATATTTCAGAAGACTAAAACTGATACTGAAAATTCCCTGGATATCTATGAATAAAGCCCAAGCTATAAATCAATTTGCTGTTCCTATTCTAACTTGCAGTTTTGGGGTGAGCAACTGGACCCAAAAAGCATTGGATTGATTGGGCATGAAAGCAAGAAAAAATACTTCATGCTTGTTAAATACTGTATGATTGTCAATGTATACCAAGATAATGTACTCCTTGCTCTGAAGGAGGTATGGGCCTCCTTAAAACTGATTACATCTATAGATCTGCAGTTGTGGAGCTGCATACATATCTGCTGACCTCATCAGATCCAAACACAGTGAAAGTTTTAAAACATAAGGAAAAGAAGTCTAAGATGACATATTTGCTTAGATTAGCAGAAGAATTTCTGTGTCAAGCAGGTATAGATATAATCTTTAGCATGCTGCTTGCTTCTACTGTAGGAAGCAATTTGTTACAGTTTTGAAAACAGAATAGTGTTTTTTATATTCTCAAGTATGAGAGGAGCTTTTATTTTTTATTCCTCAACTTGAAGCTGATGACCGTGTCAAATTAGGGTACAGCACATGATACCAGAAAATCAGCTGCAGCTTTGTCTGTGTCCATCAAAATGTAAGGAAATGCTCCTAAATGTATATGTATACTGTTGTAGATATGAAGAACAGATATAGGAACATGTAAACATGTTTTGAGTATGTGAGAGAGTAATTTCAAGGAATACTTTTAGGGAATGTTATCTGGAATTTAAAAACAGAAAGTAAAATTAATCAAAATGCTTATACTTTTAGCATATGAGAAGGAGGTGTTTTGCTTTTCTAATACATCTACTAGTAATTAAAACTATAACACTAAGATGGAAGCTAAAGGTTATACCTACACTCAGAGAGGTGATTATATTAATTAATGAGTTAAAGAAAACAGAAATTCTCTTGGGTAAAATATATCATGTCAAAATGTGAACAAGTGACTGCCACCGATGATGTAGAGAGTTATAAGTGTAGAATTAAGATATTATTATTAATTTAGTTGACTGGAGTTAGAGTATTAATTTTATGTTATTGGTATTGAAATCTACAATTTATTATTCTCCAACTGTTTTTCTTAGGGTAGGTTTATTATAAGATCTACTTTCAGTAGGTAATAAATGATCAATAATACAGATATTGTGAGTGATAAAGTACCCTATTAGAAGATGAAGTCAGATCTCAAGCATCAATTGTGCTGGCAGTGATGCCATTTATGGGGTGATTTCCCCCCTTCTGTGAGTTGATGCAACAATTCAGTTTTTATATATGAGTTTGGGAGTGTGGGGGGATTACTCTGCATATCAGAGGTACAGGGGGCTTGCAAAAACATTTAACATTTTTTTTGTGGGGATTGGAGTTCGGGAATTCTAAGTTTCTGGGGTTTCATCTTTGGCAGCTTCCCAAGCAAGTTGATATTATAGATTATCATTAAAATATTGCCATACATTGTTATTTTTTAAATGGCTCAGTTGATTTTTATATTTAAGATAGTGTTGATTATTGACAGTTGAAAATGGATGCCAAAAGGCATTACATCAGAAACGACTGTCATTCAGTATTAATGCCAGCTAATTGTTATAACTTTATATTGAAATTGAATTGTATTGATTCCTTTAAATATTTTTTTTTTCAAAAAAGATACATACTGAGCTAATCACATACTCTGTACATGGCAGTGGTTATGCCACACTCAAATCTTCTAGACATTCCTCTTCTATACTTCTCTAGAGTCAACCATCCTCTATGGAAACCAAAGTGCACACTATCAAAGAAATTCAGGTCAGAATGTTTATTACTTACCCATTCATGGCTGCAGCCGAAATTTTAAGTACCGTACAAAATTAAATTAACATTGTTTCTTTGCTTGTCCTTCCTAGAAGTTATTACCCATGAATAGGTGCCATGGGATTTGCACAGCCTGATATAGTTAGTGCAGCAGCATAAGAAAGCTGTAGAAGGGTAGTTTCATCTTTTCCTGTTACTGTAAGTATCTGTATGTAGATGAGGCCATATAGAATTTCAGACAGGTCAGTGAAAACAAAGATTTCAGGCATATTTTTGTGAAGACATCAGTCTTTTTAAATGCTGTTCTTTGACTAGAAACTGCCATACTTTAATAAATGTGTTGCACTAGTCTCAGAAAATTTTATATTATTTTGGTGGGTTGTAAGAAGCTTTGCCCCCAAACACGTTTCACTGTAATGTGCTGTGTCTGATTAGTATTCTATTTCTTTTTTTCACTAAATATTTTTTTTATTATTTCAAATAAGATGTCTTAAACATTACATGAAATAAAGATAAATAACATATTTACAATTCTAAAACATTACTAACTTCAAACCATTATATAACTATTTACATTGGTGTCTATGCAAATAACATTGAAATTCTATATTATATAGAGTTAGAAACATAAGATGATATATCTTCTTCGATATTTTCAAGTATTTCCAGTACTTTCATCCAAGAGTAATAGTAAGAAGTAGATCTTTTAGTTCTGTTCTTCACTGTTAATATTTCCATGTGAGCAACTGTTGTTGTTAAAGTCTCAAATTCCTTGAACGTAGGCTAAGCCTCATTTTTCCAGTGTATAGTTATGATTTTACGTGAAATTGCCAATAGTGACCATAGGATTTTAGTGTCTTTTTGGTACACAGTTTGGAATAGGAGAGTTGAATAAAATTAAAGACTTTGTTAATTGAAAATTATCATTATAAACAGTCTGAAAAAATAATTAATGGATTTCCAGTACATATTGAGACATATACATTCATAAAAACATGCTGTCAATCTGCTTTTATCTTGATATGGCATCTCCAACATTGATCTTCAATAGAATACATTTTGGCTAACCTATGTGGTGTATAGAAACTTCTGTGTAGATATCTCCAAGTGAATAATTGCCAGTATTTTGATAATGTAGAAAATTTGGAAGATTTTAGAATATTACTTTTTCTTCTTTAACTGGAGGATGGTTGTTTATTAAAGTATAATAATCCCAGTATGATTTTTCATGATAGTTTTTGTTTTTAACAATTTTATAGATATTAGACAAATAACCTGTACCCTGATAAGGCTGTTTTGTGATAAGAATAAGGTATTCAATGAGTTTTGGAGCTTCATGTCTAACTGAAGGTTGCATTTGTTCTATTTTATTTATAAGAAAATGCCTTAGATTTTGTAAAACAGCCAATTGTCTTTATTTATATTATAATTATAAATTATCTGTTCCTTTGTTAGAATTTTCCCTTTCTCTATAAGTTGATGCCAAAAGAGTAATGTTTCTTCTTTAAGTATATTTATTTTAGATATTTGGAATGTATCTAGAATATTTGGTGTAAAAGCTATAGGGAAAATAAGAAAAATCCAAGAATTAATATTTGGTATTTTGTTTATATATGTTCTGAACACTGAAAGTGTAGAACTTACATAGTTTGATGGCAATTTATTAATATTATTCCTTTTCCCTAAAAATAATCTTTTAACATCCATATAAGGGGTGATGGTATTACTGTTAAGTTGTCTTGTATGTGATTATAATTGATTTCTATGTAAATCTGCTCATGGGCTTGTTTCCATATAGGTGTGTATGAATTATTTAACCATAGTGTTATGTTTTTAATAACAGATGAGGTAATATATAAATCAATATCCGGTAAATTAATTCCACCATCTTCCCAATCTGGCAAATGTTTATTTAAGGCTATACGGGGTTTATTTGGAAACCATAGAAAATTTAAAATTAGTTTATTGTATCTTTGAATAATATATTTGGGAGGTGGCAATGAAAAATTTTGTATTAAGTATAATATTTTGGGAAATATGACTATTTTAATAAGATATAATCTGTCTGCTGTTGAAAAGATATATTTATTCCAGTAACCAATTGTTTGTTCTATTTTGTCTAGTATTTTATTATAGTTAAATATTAGAGAATCTATTAATGAATTGAGTAGATTTATTCCCAGATATAATAATTTACTTTCTGTTACTATATATTTGGAAAATCTTTTGTTTATATTATTTTTTTTTACAATTACAGGGCATAATTTTAGTTTTGTTTTCATTAAATTTTAAGCCTGAAATATTTTGAAATTTATTCATGGAGTTAAATAGAGCATTCAAAGACTCATTTGCATCTGAGAGAGTTAATAGTATGTCATCAGCAAAGAGTTGGATTTTAAGGTTTAACATTTTATTAATACAAATGCCCTTTATGTTATTGTTTGATCTGATTTGATTTGCAAAGGGTTCTATGAGTAATGCAAATAACAATGGTGATAAAGGGCAACCTTGTTTAGTTCCCTTTTTATTGTTATAGGGCCTGATCTATATGATCCCAGTTTAACATATGCAGTAGATTTTTCATATAGTATTTGGATAAGATTATTAAAATTAGAAGGAAAGTTATATTCTTTTAAAACTAGTGAAAGAAAGTTCCAATTAACCGAATCAAAAGCTTTATTAATATCTAATGAGATTACATTTAAATTTAGGACTTTATGTTTGCTATAATCTATTAATGTTAGTATTCTTTTAATATTATCTGAAGTATTTCTTCCTTTAATAAAACCTGTTTGATCTTTGTGAATTAAGAAAGGAAGAAAGTGTTTGATCCTATCTCGTATATAGCCATAAACATCTTGTAGTCTATATTGAGTAATGATATTGGCCTATATGAGGAACACTGTTTCTCATCTTTATCTGGTTTGATAATTGGGGATATCAATGAATATTTCCAAGAGGGTGGTATATTCAAATCTTTATTGGCTATATCATATACTTTTAATAATAAAGATATGGCTTGATTGGGTATTAATTTATACATTTCTGGTAGCATATTGTCTGGGCCAGGTGCTTTATTTGTCTTGAGCTTTTTAATTTGTGATTTTAATTCTGTCATATTGATTGGTTTGTTTATAATGTCTATTTGTTCTTGTGTTAATTTAATATGAATATTGTTTTCTAAGTATTTTTTATATCCTTAGTAGGTGTATCTTGAGTATTTATGGAATTATCAATGTTAAATTGGAGTCTGAATGCTTCTAAAATATCATTTAGTTCCGTAACTCTTTTGTTAGTATTGGGAATAAATATTTCTTTTATTTGCTTAGATTTAATTCTTTTTTTTGTTCTATTAGTTAAGTATCTCAGGTGTGCTGAATTAGTAGAGTATGAGTTTATTTTTATCTTTTCTAAGTTAATCATAATCTTATGGTGTAGCAATTCTGTATACTTCTTATTGATTTGTGTAAGTTCTTGAACTTGAGTAGCATTACCCTTTTGTATTTCCAGTTTCAATTTATCTGCTTTGTTTTGTAGTCTAGCATATCTTTATTCCATAACTTCCTTTTATTTATGTACCAGGATAATATCTTTCCATATGTAACTGCTTTTAATGAATCCCAGACATATATTTCTGAAATATCTTCTGTGTAATTTATTTCTAGAAAGTTTTTGATTGTTTCTTCATAAAATTCTTTGAAATCTCTCAATTTTGTGATATAGGAAGGTATCCTAGTAATGGGATTTGAATAAAATGGTGTAAGCTCTATCTCAAAGACTATGGCATTATGATCAGATAAAGGACAATTTATGATTTTGACTTTGCCAATTTTTGTTATTAGGTCATTGGCAACATATATTCTATCAATTCTAGAGTTAGTTTTATATCTATGAGAATAAAATGTGAAGATTAGTGAGTCTGGTTCTGCAAATTCATTTATATCTTTTAAATACAATGTATCTATAAATTTTGATAGTGCTTTAGAGATGGGTTGTTTTCTTCTTTTGGATTTAGAATCTGTATCTTTTTCATTCATTATACAGTTGAAGTCTCCTGCCAATATCAGGCTACCCTTAGTTAAATGAATTATCTCTTCAAAATGCTGTTTAACTGTTTTTAATCCTAGTCCTGGGATCCAATATAGTTTTACTAACGTATAGATTCTCTTATTTAACTCTATTGAAACTAGACAAAACATACCTGATGTATCTTGATGAGTAGTAATTATTTTAGGTGTTATAGTTGAGTTGCGAAGTAGTATAGCTACTCCTCTTTTTTGTTTTGTATTGAGAGTTTATTAGTACTGTGTAATTATTAATATTTAAGTTGTTTATATCTCTATCTAATAAGTGTGTCTCTTGTAAAAAGACTATTTGTGGTTTATGTAAGTTTATGTACTTGAATAGGCTTCTCCTTTTATTACTATTATTTAGACCATTAACATTTATGGATAAACATTTCATTTCCTAGTTTTGAGTTTGTTTTATGTGTAAGTTTATGTAAATATTGTTTATTCTTAGTTCCATCTTGGATACAGAATTCAAAAGTTTTTCTTGTATGATTTTTGCATGTTTCTGAGTGACACCAAAGTGATAGAATAAAAAAAAACAAAGAACTTCCAAACTTGTAATTCTTAACCTTAAAACCATTCCCTATTGCTATGAGGTAATATACCTCTTCGTTTGGTTAGTGAATCTAACCAAACAAACTTTCTACCCTCACAAATAAGATTTGGATCAGTTTCTCTTATCCTCTTAGTTTTAAATAAAGATAATTGAATAATATATTAAGATAATCTAATCAGCTAAAATATATACATATATTCTTTACTCATCTTATTGTAATTCAATAATACTTACTTCTAAGCAGGTTTCAAAAGGTACAAATATTTAGATTAAGGTAGTATCATTTCAAAATAATTTAGGGTATTAATAAACATCATGTTAAAATCTATAACTGTATATTTCATACATCTGTTGAAAACTATTTACTGACATTACTGTATAATACAGTACCATTGTTGTGCAATTGTTTTAGACTACTCAAGTCCGAAACCAGTGTTTAAATTAATATTTGCAAAGTCATATTGGAATAAAAACATGAATAGTTCTGAAACCACATCATATTTCATGTTTAACATAAACTGAAATGCGATACAATGTATAAGTATATTAATATTTCTTTAGTAGACATTAAATATGTTCCTCTGATTGCATTTTTCAGCTTTTCAATGACAATTCCCATGGCTGGAGACAACAAGATCACAATTTAGACAGCTCCCTTATCCAAGAGACCACTCATAATGTTGTTACCTGATTGAGTGTCTTGTTGCCAACACTTCCATCAACCCTCAGAGGGACCCTGCACAATGAAAACTGACACAGTACAGAGGTAAAACTGCAGCGCACTTGACCACACCCTCAAAGCAAACATCTATGTATATCACACATCAACTCCCACAGCTTAGACTGACACCCAACCAGTGAGTCTATCTGCTGACAACAAGTGCTGGAGATACAATTCTGACCTACTCAACACCAGTAATTCAATCCTATGACTGAACAAAAGTATACTGGAGAACACATCAAAACAATGGAAGCTGCCAAGATTCAAACCACCATGTACGAAAATATTACAGGCCAAAATTCCCAACCCATTTTGCAGCAAAGAGACTAAACGTATTCAAACCATGGGGTAACACCTTTACCACGTCAAAAAGGTGTCCAAGAAGCTTGTTTTTCCTCCAACATCGGAGGACAGCCACGATGATCCATGCACTGCAAGGGTACCATTTTATCCTGGCAATTGCTTCACGACTGTATATAGAAACATTTAATCCAAATCATTAACTGGCACCACAACAATATTTCTCAGAAAAGCTGTTTTACAGCCAATGACCAGACAGAACGCATCATTGAGAGGATACATTTATCAAATGTCAAGTGCCCCAGCCATAATACAAGTGTCTCCTCAAATCAATCCCCAACGAATCTACTGCCCACCAAACTTGCAGACCAATACTGGCATCCTTTCATGCAGTCACATTGAAACACAAAAATACAGGTCCGCTGATCAGGAACAACCAGGCTCTCAACTGCCAGACAACACACCCGTCTGCAGAAAGGTCCAAGAATCATAGTTGCATTGTCAAGCATCCTTGTCCACACTAACAGTAACATGATATACCCGCATACACTAGTATTGTGTCATTCTTGATAATGTAAAAAGCCAGACAATATTATAAGAAGGGTGAAGCCAAAGCCAGGCAACATAACAAGAAGAGCACAGCCGCAGTCACCATTCAGATGAGCAAACGGGAACAGCATGAGCCATCTAAGGATGGATAGCCCATTGAGTACCTGCCACAATGCATGCCCTTAATGCATGGCAACCCAAACAAATTAGGGTGTGGGCTAAGCCTCTCCCCCTTCCACTCAAATCAGATCCAACACAATATGTGTGTAGAACACAGATGCTTCGACAAAGCCCAAAGCCACATGGGATATAAACATTGTATAATTGACACACCGGGTCAAATCCACTGTTGTTATGTTACTCATTATAGTTGCCTATACAATCATTGCTTCCACTTTCTCCATCTAGTATACCATAACGCCATCTAAATGTTTGATTTGCCAAATGCACATCCAACCTTCTTGTTGCATCCCACCTGCCCACCCGAGGGCATACCTTGGCAGCAGGACATCAGTAGTATTCTGCAGGAGCACCAGCGTGGGAAATGGCAACCCTCCCCAAAACAAACCTGTCAGTTGCTTGACATTTACTAGTTTCTTTAGAGAATTTGTAAAACAGCAGTGATTTTATTTGCTGATGATTAATTTCTGCTTTTTAAACTCTGCTGTATAAAACATAGTAAGGGATAGCTAAAATGTCTGGAAATCTAAACTGATAGAAAGACAAGCAGATATATGTCCTTATCTATCAAGGTGCTAGAAGACATCAGTAGCCATAAACTGAAAGTGCTTCAAAAATAAATATCTGTGTATATTTATATGAACCTTTATATTATTTATGTTTCCTTAGAAGGAATTTAGGTTTCTGTATCTTTAAATGTGAACCTAGCTTATTTTCTGACTAGACGTCAATTAGAAAGAGTCAGGGGATGGCGTACACAAGTAAATGCGACAAGCAATAAGTAACTCAAGTTTCTAGTGATGTTTGTGGCTGTTAAATTGTCTCGAGAACCAAGCAGGAAAAGGTATGTGTTTTTTCTTTTTTCTTTTCCCTCCTCTTATTTGGTGACAAACTCATGTAGTGGCACGCAAGCACTCTAGTTTACGGAATAGTGTTCACAACTGTCAAACTTTGCATTTTAAACATGCTATGCCTTATTTCTCTACAAAAGAAAAGACAACAGGATATCTAAGCTAGTCACAAGCATCTTTCAACTCCGGATGTCTGGAGCCACAACACACATGACTTATAGCCTCAAAATATCACTTAAAACATATTTTTTCACTGGACTATATCAGTATGTGCATATGGGTCAAAGGCAGAACATCTTTTAAGATTATTTAAAGTAGTCTTATGATACATCCTAACTGAAATACTTCATTTCAAAAGCAACACATTTCTGCCCAGCATTAGCGTTTATCCAAACAGGGACACTTTTAACTTATAAAAAGTAATACTATCAGGGATGTAACTGATAATAAGTTATATAGCAGTCATTACTATACCTATTAAGCAATATAACCATATACTGATTAAAATATTATTAGTTAATGAAGATTTAATAAAAAGAAGAGAAAAATAAAAACAACAAAACACAAAGAGAGAAAATAAATAAATAAATAAATAAATAAACTATTTGAGAACATTATTATGCATTGATTACTCTGATTAAGAATATGAAAATAATAGATGGATAATAATGAAAAATAGAGTAATGTTTAAATTATGCTTAGTATATTGATGTGATTTGAGATAAATGTATTTACATTTATGCTAATTTTGACATTTAAAATATAATTGAAAACAGTACCTATTTTGGTGTAACTTGAAGACAGTAAGAACTTTTCTTTTGTTGTTAGTATTATTATTTAGATTTTTACAGAATATAACATATGTAAGATTATTTGTCCTTTAGTTTTTTTTTCTTTTGCTCAACAGTTTTCCAATTATTTACTTCAGCATTTCTCTTCTGTGTACTTATTGTCCAGTCCATAGATTCTTCATGTGTTAGGATGTTGTTGTTGGTAAGGTATTTTATTGCTGAATCTACTGTTTCAAAGATTTTTATTCCATTTGGTAGAAAAACTTTCAGTCTTGCTGGAAATAAAAGATGGACTTTCAGTTGCTTTTTCTTCAAGGTTTTTTTATTGGTAGAAATTCTTTTCTTTTGAAACCACATTTGTAGAATAATCATTGTCAAATCTTATTAATGAATCATTGTATTTGATGGGAGAATTTGCCCAAGCATTTCTTAATATAAGATCTTTATCTTGTGTAGAAAAAAGTCTCACAATTATAGATCTCGGCTTGTTCTTACCCGGAGAAGAAGCATTTCCAGAAGCTGCTAGTGATCTATGTGCCCGTTCTATACCATATGAAAGAGCTTCAGGTATTTTTGTTACATCTGGTATCCAGGTGGTAAGAAAGTTTATCATATTGTCCCCTTCAGATTTTTCTGGTAGACCATATATTCTAATATTATTTCTTCTTGTTCGGTTTTCCATATCATCAAGCTTTTCTAGTAAATATGTATTCTGTTGAAGTAAGAATTCAGTTTGTTGTTCTTCTATTTGGACTCTAGTGTCAATGTCACTTAATGACTGTTCAATAAGTGATATCTGTCCTTTCTGCTGTGTAAACATTTCTTGAAGCTGTTCCAGTTGTTGTGAGCACTTTTCTTTAAAAGTATCTATTTTATTGTCCATCTTGTCGATTTTTATTGTAAGTTCCTGTATATTTGTAATGAGAGACTGCAGGTCTTTTTTGAGAGAAGAGTCTTGTGCTGTATTCCTTAGATGACTCATGCTGTAAAGCTGATATTGGTGCTGATTTTCCAGTAATTAATTTGACAGGAATTATTCAAGTTCTGACAATAAAATTTTTCTTATAGATGCTCAGAGTTATTAGAAATAAGTTAGTAATAAAAATTTCTTCAAATTAAATATTATTTTGTAAAATTCCTGTCAGGAATTGTATTGAGGTAAGAGAGCTGAAATGAAGTGCAGCTATCAGTTCAGCATCCTAGCCACGCCCCCAGTATTCTATTTCTTCATGGTTCATTACATCAGTTGCCTCTCTGAGCATTAGCAGCTTTAACGACCCTGGTCATATTGCACACTTTTTCCTAGATTCCTATCATCTACTTAATCACCTTGCACTTTATTGTATTAATGTTCATTGGCCAGAAGCTGAGCTTATCTCCTTGTTTAGTAAGTATTAATGTCTGCCAGGATGTGCATTATTGGGAAATAATGGACTGCCCAGAAGTGAAGTGATGCCAGGTAATATCCTGGAAAGCATTAGTGCACTTAAGAAAATATGTTATCTATGAACTAATTATCTTGACCAAATGAACATTGAAAAAGTATATTTTTTTGATACACACTAGTCCCTCCATATCACGTGGTAAATTGGGAAATGCTTGACAGATGCTATTTTAAATATCAATTTCAAACCTTTATAACATCAGTGACTCTGTAATGTGCTAAGTCCTGTTTAACTGGTAGTAGTAGGGCATGTGCTTGTCATCACTGGTTGTTTACTGTAGTTTTTTTTGTCCTGCAAATTGTGTATATGTTTTGGTTTTAAACAGTTAGATGTGACTAAAAAGAGTCCTAACAATGCACACAAACACACATGCTGTATTGTAGAACTTATTTTATTGGAGTTCACAGACAGCAAGACTTTTGCAAAACAAAAAAATAGTAAATAAAAAATAAGTAACACAGTCTTTCCTGAAGTCATTGTTATACTGAAGAACTGTTATTTGTATCTACATGTCACGTGAATGGTGTGTGTCAGATTTTCTAACTTAGTTTTGTTTATTCTCTCCATGCTGAAAACAAACTGATGTTACTTTGTATGGGTTACAGATAAAGAGGGAAAAGCTAAATGAAGTGTGATCTGTTTTAGTTCAGATGTCACCTGTTAACAGACTGCTTGCACAATATTTGCTGACTGAATCAGTGCATTCTCAAAAAATTATATTCTGAAGTGAGATACATACATCTTTAATGTGCAAATCTGGGTCACAGAGTTTTGTCTTAGTTGAGCTCTGCAGTTCTCTCCACAGTGTGGATAGTACCCAGGATGACTTCTGCAGTGCAATAGAAAATATGTTTAGATACATGTCTCATACAGGAAGTTAGTTACTTAGTTTCGATGTGTTCTTTTTATTTCAGGGAAGGACTGCAATAATGTTGAGCAGTCAAAGTTGTTCTTATTTTATGTGACAAGGCTGCATTTTTAAAGTCACACTGGTGGTGAATATATGATTTTTTTTTTATTTGTTGAGGATTAATGTCAGTCAATAATGCCAGTCATTACAGTTTCGTAGTTTTTATTGTTCAGAAGATACACTGTATTAGCTCAGATACATTTTTGGGCTACTAATGAATTTATTCATTCACTTGATCTCAAGCAAATATCCGAGGTGTGTGTATGTGTGTGTTGCATATGTGCACATGCGAAGGGGTTAAAGATCAAAGTACTAGCAATATGATAGTATGAAGTAATAACTGAGATGTTGAGAAAAGCTAAACTTGTTAGTCACTGATCATAGGTTTATAGTTTAGTACTAAGCTAACTGCCCTTGTGAGACATTTTAAGCCAAGCCAATTATCCCTTGTGAGACTCAAACCCTGCACCTTGTGTTTGTAAGGCAAACGCCTTAGCCATTAAGCCACCCCCCAATATATAATTAGATATGCTAAGAGAGACTTTGAGAATGATTTACTTTTTTGCTGGACTATTGCAACTTACTCTGTAGTCTCTAATGTTTGTATAGCTTTGTGTGTGGTAAAATATAATATACTACAACTGATGTATGCCACTTTTTGCTATCTAAATAGGGTAAAGTGTTACACTGCAACCATGACTGTTCTGCCAAGCACAGAGAGACGGGGGGGGGGGGTCTCAAATAACATTTTTTAAGTAAAAAGTCCACATTTTACCCTGATGCTAGCTTCCTTTCTAGCTGCTGTTAATAAATGTTATCACATTTTACCCATCTGTTCCACATTTTGTGAGATAATGCAGTATTTCATACTTTGAAGATGGGTGGTTGACCCTGGCTGCAGTTTCTTTAATTCTTTTGCTTGTTAGTGTTATGTATGGTACTCGGGATGTTGCAAGCCTGTTCTTACTGTTTTTCTTGATTGCTTGATGTTGACTGAAGTTGATTCTGGGTTTTTTTGCTGGGGGTGGCATTGCTAGGCTTGCCTACCTGGGTCTTGCACATTTGCAAATTGAGGTGTTTCTTCCAGGAATATCTTTTTCTTCTTTCGGCTTTTTCCTGGTTAGGAGTCGCCACAGCATATCACCTGTCCGCTCATGATTGGCAGTGGAGTTTTATGGTGTCGAGTTGCCAGCCCGGTGCCCAACCTTCCACAGAAGGCACACACTCATGCTTTGGGCCAATTTAGAGTATCCGATCCACCTACAGCATGTGATTGGGATGTGGGAGAAAACCGGATCACCCGGAGAAACCCCACGTGACCACAGGGAGGACATGCAGACTCCGCACAGAAGGCACCCCAGCCAAGGATCGAACTGGAGAACCTCTTGCTGTGAGGCAGCAACGCTAACTGCTGCAATGGGTATATGGTAAAACATACTACCCCATCTGTTATATTATAACAGATGGATAACTTTTTTCCCTTGAAGAATAATGTAAAACAAATATACTACATTGTAGCCAAGTGCCTTGCCTGTTCAGGTAAGCAATGGGAGAACAGGCATCAAAAGAACTTTTTATAAGTTTAAAGTAATATTTTAACCATGTTGTGAGCTCCCGCTCTAGTTGTTAGTAATTGCAGTAAATGTTTCACATTTTGCCCGTTTGTTCCACCTTATCAGAGGCACTGTAGTGTTCCATATTTTGAAGATGGAAAGTTGACTATGGGTGCAGTTTCTTTAATTATTTTGCTTGTTGGTGCTATGGATGTTATGGTAATGTTAAGCTATACTAAACTGTGTGAAAAAAAACTTTAGGATTATAATTAAAACATATGTAGTTTTAATTATCTCAGTCATTAAAATTACAAATTCTAGAAGTCTTCTGCTGAGACTTGCTCATAGACAGTTATGACGGAGACCAACAACTGGTGTCAGAACCATGGCCTTAAACTCAATGCCAAAAAAATGTGTCATCATCCCTTTTGGGAATAACTCACTTCCCATGACTTACCACATTGATTGTAGTCCACTGAACACAGAAGACATTATAAGAAATCTGGGAACACAGGTTGACAGCAAACTCTCTTTTGACCACCACATTGCCACTGTGGTCAGAAAGTCCTTCTATGTGGCACATCTCATTACTAAGGGTTTTGCATCCATAAAGAAAGAGGTCATTGCCTCCCTCTACTCTTCCCTCATTAGGCCAGTCATTGAGTATAATGCCCCATTTGGCATGTAGACACCTGCAACAACTGGAGAGGCCACAAACGTACCTCACAAAGAGGATCCTAGGCCTTAAACACTTGTCCTGTATGGACAGACTGAAAAAAACTCCAACTATTCTCTGTCTCATATCGCCTACTTAGAGGCGATCTCTGCTTGACTTATAAAGCCATGTCTGAACCAGTTCTGTTAGAAATGCTACATCTAAAGAAATCCCAATCCCTCTGCACCACACAATCCAGAGACCTCAACCTCATTACCACAATCAACAGAAAAAGTTGGAGGGACAGGTTCATAACCCAGAGACTGCCCATGCTATTATATAGACTTCCCATACATGTCAAACAGAGCACCTCACTGGCCCTCTTCAAGAGAAATTTTGACGAGTAGATGGAATATAGAAAATTCACCCCAGGATCACTCCAGTGGCTCCTCTCGACAGAGGCACTGGGAACTAAGGTCGGGTGGCGTGATGCCAGGGTAGTCCTATGGGCTAGGCTTATAAAGGCTCCAGGGCCATTAGCCTCGTACACACACATGAACCTATGAACCTATAACAACATTCAGAAAATCCTAACTGCATCATTTGATATCCCACATTGCCCAAAAAGTATTCAAATCCTGGAATGGGTTATTGTGACCAAACATTCACTTTTGGTTGATACCCGTACCTCTCAGCTATCCCTATTTTCAGCAGATTGCCCCTGATTTTGCTTCAAAGGTTTGCTCTGTCCTTCATGAAATATTTGATTTTCTGTTAAATCACTCATGATTAGAGTCCGTCAGTAATTCTAGTCTTCAGATTTTTATACTTTGAATGCATGTTGATGTTGTTCTGTTAACGTTTTAAGTACTGACAGACCTGCTCCTACATTCTTCCTAGGATGTCAAACTATCATTGTAATCCAGGAGCACTCTTGCTTCTATGTCAAATAAATTTGTAACAGACATTTAATATAGTTTTGCTATTTATCAGTGTCTGCAGTAGGAAGATGTATGTTTTATTTTTAATTTTTGGCAAATGTGCTGCATCTGTTTAAAAATATTTCCTTACAATGTAGTAGAAAACAAAAGAGGTTTAGGTTAATGATATTTTTTTCCCTGTCTACTGAGGCACAAACATTTTTGTGCATAACAGTTTCCCACCTATGTTGTATTGGTAGCTATACTGTTGACTTGTTAGACTGTAGCGTACCTACATTTTTTCCAAACCACAGTCCTTGAGCATGACATATTAGTAGTGTTGTGAACATTACCAGGATTTGTAAGATTATAGCATTCACTATTTTTTCACAGAGCAATGGTCTTTTATTTTTCATAGTGGATTTTGAGTGAGGCGTTACCACATGTTATATATTCCAGACTTTATTGGTGTGTTTTTACCCATGTCCTACATGCCCCACTATTTAACTGCTGTGCCTCCATTGTGTCCTGGTAAGAACAGAAACCTAGAGCTGACACTACCTGTCTTCCATTCAAAACATTAACAGGCGATCTCTGAAGCAACCATAAAAAGCTAACCTGTTATATAAATAACTCATCGTTAACTTGGTGAGCATACTCGTATTTGTCCAAATAACAATTTCTAGAAAATGATCCATGCATATACCACTAGCATAATAAGTGCTGAGGTGTGCATTATGCAGTTTCAACCCATAAGTGTTGCATTTAGGCCATGAGAGTGAAACCCAGGCAGTCTAAATGAAGTAGGCAAATACTGCACAACTAACACCCCGGCAATGGTTATTTTTATTATACATTTGGAAGCAAACACTATTTTCAAAAATAGTCCATTTATATCTCATTTACTATCAGAAACTTGAGGTACGTCACATTAGGAAATACTATCCCATGATGATTATACCAAGCAGGTTGTCCCCCTACAGGACCTATGGCAGCACTTGTACCTTCATCCGCACACTCAGGGAGTTTCATTATTATGGTTCTCAGTCTTTCCACTCTTGGTGAGATCATTGCAAGATATTGTTTCTAAATGTGATGGCCCACAAATCTGCAATAGAACACAGATATCTATCTATTTATCTATATATTATTTAATACTTCTGTGAATGTTCTTTTATATGAACTGTACAACTGTTTTCTCCAGTAGAACCCTCCATTCATTGAATTTATATACATATTATTTAGATAGCTCTTGAGGTAATGTTGCGGTTTTCATAGGTTCATAGGTTGATACTAGGCTATCTGCCCTAGGGCATTTACAAGCCTAGCCAGAGTGTGTTTGGCTTTCGCCACCCTTTTAGATTAGTTGACTGTGCCTCTTGTTAGTAGGTCACAGAGGATAGCCCTTTTAAGGTTAGTTTACTGTGCCTCTGTCTAGCAGGGACACAGAAGAGATCCCAGGAGTAAACTTACACTCTCCCATCCACTCGTCAAGATTTCTCTTAAACAGGGTCAGTGAGGGGCTCTACCTAACCTGGATTGGGATTTTGTTCCAGAGTGAGGGGAGCCACTGGGATATGAATCTGTTCCTCCAGCATGTCCTATTTATTTCGGTGCTGAGGTTTAAGTCCCTGGAGCATGTAGCTCTCAGGGATTTGGATTTTCTGAGGTGGAGCATGTCCATTAATTCTGGGTTGGACATGGCTTTATACATCAGGCACAGATTGCCTCTGAGTAGGCGGTAAGCAACTGAGTAGAGCTGGAGTTTCTTTAGCCGAACTGCATAGGGCACCTGTTTGAGACCCTTGATCCTATTGATGAGGTACTTTTGGAGTCTTTCCAGTTGCTGCAGGTGTCAGGTGAGGTACATCCCAAATGGGGCACTGTATTCAATTATGGGCCTGATGAGTGATGAGTAGAGAGATACAATGACCTCTCTTGATCTAGATGTGAACCCTTTTGTGATAAGGTGGGCTATATAGAAGGTCTTTCTAACCACTTTGGCAATGTGATTGTCAAAGGAGAGATTACTATGTACTTGGGTCCCCAAATCCCTAATTACTTCTTCCGTACTTAATGGAATATCACCTATGTGGTAATTTGTGGGCACTTTGTTTTTCCCAAAGGGAATGGCTATGCACTTTTTGGCATTTAGCTTTAGGCCATGGCTCTGGCACCAGTTATCCATCTCTGTGAGACCCTTTTGGAGGATGCTTGTGTCAGCAGGAGAGTCGATTATGGCACCCAGTTTGCAGTCATCTGCAAACTTGGTCAGCCATAGTCCTCCCATGTTAGCCTGTACCTCAGGGAAATATATACCGAACAAGAGAGGTCCCAGGATTGAGCCTTGTGGGACGCCACTTGTAACTGGTTTAGAGTCTGACATGGCACCTGCGATACTGACCATGTGGGTTCTATCCCTGAGCCAGTTTGCAACCCATCTTGTGACATAGGGGTTGATATTTAAGCTGGTGTACTTATTTATGATGCCCGAGTGGGGTATTGTGTCAAAGGCTTTTGCGAGGTTCAGATAGGCTGTGTGGACTACCTTCCCTTCATCTATGGCCTTGGTAACTGTTTCAAAGAAATTGACCAGGTTCAAGAGGCAAGATCTGCCTTTAATAAAGCCGAATTGGGTAGGATCCAGTGTCTGGAGGTTCCCAATGTCTTTGTTTATGAGTTCCATGATGATACGCTCCATAGCTTTGCAGACCAGGTTAGTCAGGCTTATAGGGCGATAGTTTCCGGGGTCCATTGTGGCATCACCTTTGTGGAGCGGGACCAATGTTGCTGTACGCCATTCCTTGGGTATATATCCTGTAGTAAGGCTGAGATTGAACAGTGACTTTATGTGAGGATTCAGTTCTTCTTGGAGCTCGTGTAAGACGCAGCCCGGGACACCGTCAGGTCCCATTGATGCTGTGTTTTTTGGTTTGGAGAGGGCAGCTGTCACCTGTGCATCTGTGATGTCAGCGAGGCTACACTCTTTTGGGATAGACATTTGCTCTTTTGGGGGGGAAGGGGGGAGAAGTTTGCACTGAACCTATCTGCCTGGATGTTGGCAATGTCTGTGGGTTCGGTGTATTTTTTGTCATTTTGCACTAACTCAGGGCATATCTGGGAGTTGCCACCCAGGTTTCTGACATAACTAAAGAAGGCCTTGTGATTATCTTTAGCGTCTTGTGCAATTTTTCTTTCGAAGCTGGCCTTGGATGATTTTATGAGGGATCGCAGTTTCTTGCTAATACTGATGAGAGATGCCTTCCCTTTTTGGGATTTTGCTCTATCATGTAGTAGCTTCCTCCTTCTGTTGCATAGCTTATTTATGGCCGGGGTCCACCGGACAGGTCTCCTGCCTTTGGAGGAGTGAGTCTTGGTTTTATTTGGGATAGCATGATCCTTGCATTCCTGTAGGTGTCCATAAAATGCGTTTGAAAAGGATTCTGCGGTTTGGGCCATATTTTCCACTGGCCCGGGGGCTTTGAAGGATTCCACCTCAGTTTTGAGAAGTGTGAAGTTTGCTTTTGAGAAGTTCTTCACCGTGGTTTCCTTGTCTGGGGTGGGGACGGGATATGGATGTCCAGTGAGATGAATTTATGGTCTGATCCTACCAATGAGGGTTATACCTCTGGTGTGGAACATAGAGTCCCCATGTTGGTAATGACCAGGTCCAGTATGTTTTCCCGTCTTGTGGGAGTGGTGACCAGTTGTTCCATAGCATTTGAGTTTATAAATTCTAAGAACCGTTGGGCGAGGGTATTGTGGCTTGAGTAGTTCTCCCAGTCAATGTTTGGGTAGTTGAAGTCACCCATTTTAATGGTGTTTGGAGAGACCTTCATGTTCTCCAGTGTTCTCAGGAAAGCCGAGTGGGGTTCCTGAGTTTGGGAGGGTGGTCTGTAGCAGGCAACAATCTGAAAGGCAGTTTTACCCACTGTTAGTTGCACATGGATGGTCTCCGATGCTTCGTGCAGTGCCACTAACCTGGAGGTTTGGGTATATTTGATGAATATGGATACTCCCCCTTCTTTTGTGGTTTGGTCCAAGTTTTGGGGCCGAAAAGCATGGTATGAGGTATAACCTGGTAGTGCTGGGATGCTCTCGGGAGCCTTGAACCAGGTTTCTGTTACTGCACAGATATCGATATTCTCCATACTAAGGAGAGCTTCGAGTGCGTGCATCTTGAGGTTTGACTTCTGGAGTTGAGCAGCACTACCCTTAGTTTATTTTTCCTTGTGTTGTCTATGGAGGTGGGTTTGTCTTTTGAGCCTTGCCTAAAAAAGGCACTATGGGGGTGGCAAGAGCCTTAGCCAGTATTCAAAAGCCCAGGGGTGACAGGTGCAAGCCGTCCCTAGTGAAGCAACGTGGCTTGTCGAGCATGTCATCCCAGGCTGACAGACACTGGATCCCCTTTGAATCACACCAATACTTTAGCCAATTGTTAAAATTGATCATGTTATCTTTATACTGTGGCATCATTCTTGGTGAGGGTAAGATGCTACTCAAGGTCAGGGTCATACCGGCCTGGGCTACATGATCAGAGAGCTCCTCTATGTCTCTTTTCATGTAGTCCAGGGAGGTACGTCTCAGGTCATTCACACCAGCATGGACAATGACGGAGTCATATTTGTACTTGCTTTGGAGTGACTTGAATGCTTGTGTTATGTGGTGGATCCTGGCATCCGACAGGCAGCTTACAGTGACCTTCTTCTTGTTCAGTCTGGTGAGTGGGACGTCAGTGTGTCTGACAATAGAGTCACCTATTACAAATGTATTAGGTGTGTTGTTTAGCCCTAAGGTCTGTGACTGTGTGGCACACTGACTTTGTGAAGTATGTGATACGTGCGTATTGTTGTGGGGTAGCGGTTGCTTGGATGTCTGCTTTGGAGGTCTCTGCTGCTTAGGCAGATTTTTATTTAGAGCCTCCAAGTATGTTTTTGTGTGTTTATGTGTTTGATTTGCTGTTGCGATAGGTCTATGTGAGACTGGATTTTTGGTGTGTGGTTACCTTCTCCTCCTGACTGACTGTGCCAGTACTGGGTTGACAGAGCTCAGCCTCCAGTTTGGCTGTGTAGTTGCATCTCTCACATATATTTGAGCTTGTTGGGAGGAGGAGGGGGTGGTCTGTGTAAATAAGGCAGTTGTAACATTGCCTCAAAATTCCCAGATTCACCAGCTGGACTGGAGAGTAAACCCAAAACTGACCTTTGGACATGCCAGAATAGTATAAGGAACTACTTTATGACTGATCAGAAAGGTCCAATAAGGAGCCAAGTACTTAAAAGGAGTATAAGAGTGTGTAGAGCTTTAGTTTATTAGTGTTTACTTATAAGATTACTTATAAGAGCAAGTGCAGGGCTTTAAAATGAAAAGAGAGTGCTTACTTTGAGATGTAGAGCAGTTCTAAGGGAAAAAGTGAAGAGCAGACTTTGTGGAGCCGGTAATAGTTTAAAGCTGTTTAAGCAGCGCTGCCCGATGCTGCAATATGTGCAAAATCGCTCAAAACCGAGCTAAAGTGGGTTTTTAAGCAAGGGACTTGAAAGAGCTAGGAATTAGCCCAAAACGGCCAATAAATAACTAGTTTCTGGGCTGAGACCACTTTTCCAGGGACAGATAGTCTGCTCAAAGCTCCCCACTCTCACTGGTGAACAGAGAAGCTTCCTCCTATCCAAGTAAGGATATGGGCAAAACAAGAACTTGTACTAAAGTCCAGAATACAGCAAAACCTGAATTCAGGACTATTCTAGCTCAGAAAAGGCAGGAAACAAGGATATTTTTTTCTTTTTTTAAGACAGATAGCAGGAAAACACAGTAAATGCTTTGCAGAGGCTAGCGCACTTGAGTGGGCAGCCTCAACAGTTAAATTAAGCAAAAAAAATTATTTTAAAGTGCAGGTAAGCAAAAAAATGCAATAACAAGCGTATTTAAGTAGTACAGCAGTTTCAAACTCACTTTTTGGCGAGAATATGCAGTCGCTAATGTAAAGGCAGTAAAGAATACTTAGATCAGGTAGCAGTCACTCTTTTTCATCGCTCTGCTGCTAGCACCACTCTGCAGGACCACAAGGAGCTTTGCTGAGCTGGAACAAGCACAAAAAAACGCGGCAAAGTGGGTTTTTATGCAGGGGACTTGAAAGAGCTAGGAATTAGCCCAAAACGGCCAATAAACAACTAGTTCTGGACTGAGACCACTCCTCCACGGACAGATAGGCTGCTCAAAGCTCCCCACTCTCACTGATGAATAGAGAAGCTTCCTCCTATCCAAGTAAGGATATGGGCAACACAAGAACTTGTACTAAAGTCCAGAATACAGCAAAACCTGAATTCAGGACTATTCTAGCACAGAAAAGGTGGGAAACAAGGATTTTTTTTTTGTTTTTTTCTTTTTTTAAGACAGATAGCAGGAAAACACAGTAAATCCTTTGCACAGGCTAGCGCACTTGAGTGGGCAGCCTCAACAGTTAAATTAAGCAAAAAAAATGATTTTAAAGTGCAGATAAGCAAAAAATGCAATAACAAGCTTATTTAAGTAGTACAGCAGTTTCAAATTCAATTTTCGGCGAGAATATGCAGTCACTAATGTAAAGGCAGTAGAGAATACTTAGATCAGGTAGCAGTCACTCTTTTTCGTCGCTCTGCTGCTAGCCCCACTCTGCAGGACCATGAGGAGCTTTGCTGAGTCAGAATAAGTGCAAAAGCCGTGCCAAAGCGGGTTTTTAAGCAGGGGACTTGAAAGAGCTAGGAATTAGCCCAAAACGGCCAATAAACAACTAGTTTCTGGGCTGAAACCACTCCTCCAGGCACAGATAGGCTGCTTAAAGCTCCCCACTCCCACTGGTGAACAGAGAAGCTTCCTCTGATCCAAGTAAGGATATGGGCAACACAGGTACTTGTACTAAAGTACAGAACACAGCAAAACCTGAATTCAGGACTATTCTAGCTCAGAAAAGGCGGGAAACAAGGATATTTTTTTTTTTTTTTTTCTTTTTTTAAGACAGATAGCAGGAAAACACAGCAAATGCTTTGCACAGGCTAGCGCACTTGAGTGGGCAGCCTCAACAGTTAAATTAAGCAAAAAAAATGACTTTAAAGTGCAGGTAAGCAAAAAAGTGCAATAACAAGCTTATTTAAGTAGTACAGCAGTTTCAAACTCGCTTTTCAGTGAGAATATGCAGTCGCTAATGTAAAGGCAGTAAAGAATACTTAGATCAGGTAGCAGTCACTCTTTTTCGTTGCACTGCTGCTAGCACCACTATACAGGACCACAAGGAGCTTTGCTGATTCAGAACAAGTGGAAAAACCACGCCAAAGCGGGTTTTTAAGCAGGAGACGTGAAAGAGCTAGGAATTAGCCCAAAACGGCCAATAAACAACTAGTTTCTGGGCTGAGACCACTCCTCCAGGGACAGATAGGCTGCTCAAAGCTCCCCACTCTCACTGATGAACAGAGAAGCTTCCTCCTATCCAAGTAAGGATATGGGCAACACAGGAACTTGTACTAAAGTCCAGAAAACAGCAAAACCTGAATGCAGGACTATTCTAGCTCAGAAAAGGCGGGAAACAATGATATTTGTTTTTGTTTTTTTTCTTTTTTAAGACAGATAGCAGGAAAACACAGTAAATGCTTTGCACAGGCTAGCGCACTTGAGTGGGCAGCCACAACAGTTAAATTAAGCAAAAAAATGACTTTAAAGTGCAGGTAAGCAAAAAAGTGCAATAATAAGCTTATTTAAGTAGTACAGCAGTTTCAAATTCGATTTTCGGCAAGAATATGCAGTCACTAATGTAAAGGCAGTAGAGAATACTCAGATCAGGTAGAAGTCACTCTTTTTCATCGCTCTGCTGCTAGCACCACTCTGCAGGACCACGAGGAGCTTTACTGAGTTGGAACAAGCGCAAAAACCGAGCCAAAGCAGGTTTTTAAGCAGGGGACTTGAAAGAGCTAGGAATTAGCCCAAAATGGCCAATAAACAACTAGTTTCTGGGCTGAGACCTCTCCTCCAGGTACAGATAGGTTGCTCAAAGCTCCCCACTCTCAGTGGTGAACAGAGAAGCTTCCTCCTATCCAAGTAGGGATATGGGCAACACAGGAACTTGTACTAAAGTCCAGAATACAGCAAAACCTGAATTTAGGACTATATTTATTACCTTGCTTTCAAATGGGTTTCAAAACACTAGGCAAATAAAGCTTTTTATAAGCAAAAATAGAATAACTGCTCCTTAACATTGTTGTTGTTGATCTTCTAGGTTCATAGGTTAGTACTAGGCTAACTGCCCTTGTGGACCATTTTAAGCCTAAACAACTACCTATGTGAGGATCAAACCCTCCACGTTTGTGTTTGTAAGGTAAACACCTTAAACATCATGCTAACTCTCCCATCTTTTATTCAGACTTCCAGATTTCTACATTAATTTTTCTTTTGGTAAATGTATGTGTTTATGTATTTATTCATTCATGTCTTTCATCTGAATTGTAATCATTTCAAGCATATCTGTTTTTAGGCTAATAAAAAATGAGTACCACATCGTGCTATTCAATAAAGACAACATTTCAAAGATTTTCCTTTAGCTGGGTTTGGTTTTCATTTAAGGAATTCGTGTTTTTTCTTTCTTTCCTTTTTTGAGAGCACTCTTCATGAAGCTACTAAACTCTAGTCAATGCTAGGAAAATACAGTTCTTGCAAAACAACACTCTGGTCATATTTATTACAAGCCTATAACTCTGAGTTCCTGTCTTTTCAGGTTTATTAGATTTACAAATTGGTATCTAGAAATTATAATAAACCCTTTGTATTGTGACTTTATTCAATATATTGGAAGGAATTTTAATTTAAACTATTATTCTGTTTTTACTTTTGCTTTGACTGCATATTTCAGTTATGTTCTTGAAATGTGTGCTCCTTTGCCATGTGTATTAATGGACGCTTTCACTCCAGCTTGCTTATACGGTCAGGTCATATGCCTGTATCACCAAACATGATAAAGGTTTTTTTAATTGCATCTTGTTTTTATCCAGCGTATATCATGATAGCTACTGAACTTAAAAAAAATGGATTACTAAAAGTGGACATTTCATACAACTCGACATACTTTTTAGAAAACTTGCAGAATGCTCATCACACACACTTCAACACTTCATGCAGGATGACTTTCTTTTAGAGGCTTTGTACTTCCACTGTAACCAAAATATACCTTGATGGGAGTGAAAACTATAACTGTACTTTGTTAAAAAAAAATCACACTAGTAGCACATATATAAATACAATTAGTACTGCAGTATGGGAAATCAGGGCCGGTGTTAGCATTTTTGAGGCCCCTAGACACTTCTACTCTAGGTATCACCCTATCACTGCTACCCCTCCCAAGCAAACCTTTAGTTCATGCTGCAAAGTTTTAGAAGTAGTACGCACAGACTGACTTGTAGCTACAATGCTCTTACATCACAGCAGGCCTGTGTATAACATCATGTTGGCCCATCAAACAGAAGGATGTTCACAGTGACTGGCATTTAGTTGCAATGATGTTACATTACAACAACCCTATATACAAGATTAGCCTTAAATGAAATGGAGCTGTAAGCGAAGGCCTCCATGGAGCTCCCCACTGTGTCCTGTTCAGCCCACTACATATATGTACAGACACCCTCCAATGCTTCTCCTTGGGTTTCCTTCATCCTAGCTTCCAACACCATGTACATTATTTTTTTCTTTCTCACATTTTGCCTTATTCTTCAGCTTTTTTCTAGAAGCCATGGCTTTTTACATGTTCTGAAGTGAATTTTAGAGGGTTTTTTAAAGGTTTTCATCCAATGATGACCTGGACAGAGATTATGAATAATGAAAGAAATAAAGGCATTCAGGCAGGTATCTTGTTAGTTTATTGTGAACTATTATTTTGTCAGCTTAATTTGTCAGACTGCTGTCCAGCTTTATTTTTCCTCACATCAAATTACCATACCTTAACTAAGTCAATGCAGTAATAACAGTAAAGGAAATAACTGAATTAAGCCAGGGCACCTCCCAGAAGCAATTAGGGTTTAGATGTTCTGATGTATATTTTACATTTTTCAACCTTTTGATACAGTGGTAACTTGAACAAAAGTCATGAGTAGAAAAAGAAAAGCAGTCTTATTTTTTTCAAGGAAGATACAAGTGGTGTCTAAGGCTTACTATTCAAAGCCGACAAAATAATATCTCACAATAAACTAACAAGGTAACTGTTTGACAGGATACATCAATCCTATGTGGGAATATCACCCCCCCCCCAAAAAAAATAGGAAAAAAGCCATTGTTTATGCATCTGTATCATGCTAGAGTGGTATGAAAGCAAAGGCTCAAATGGCCATAGTCATGTATTTCAAGAAACTGCTGTCATATACACACACATACATAACAGACCTCTTCACCCCTACCCACAAAATGCAGCCGCCTTTATATGTGCCTGATGTCTTTTTGGAAAGTGAAAAAATAATGATTACAGTAATGTATTCTACTTTGTTGTTCTTAGGCAGTACACTGCCACTGCATAAGCTACAGTGACCTTCTTTGCACACCTCTGAGGTCTATGAAATATGTAAAAAAGAGAGAATGACTAAAGTGTCACCCGCCCCAACCAAGTAACGACCTCCTGCACACACTGCTGAGGTTTGATTGTGAGGAAAATTGAAGAAATAATGACCACACCATCACCAGTCCCCCCACATGATCACAGCAACCTTCTGTACACATCACTGAGCAAGGCTGGTTTTAGAATGGGTGCAGTTAAGGGCAGAGACCACCACTAAGTCCATGTCAAAATATATTTATACAGTCTAGAGGATGGAGGCTACCAGACTTCTAGAAGCTCTAGGGGTCTGAATGTTCTGTGATGTATTTCATGCCTTTTAAAATTCATAGAAAGAAATGTAATACTAGGCTAACTGCCTTGAAGGGCAATTTTAAGTCTAGCCAATAACCCAAGGTCAGAACCAAACTCTGAACCCTTCATCTGTAAGGCAAAGAACTTAACCATTACGCCAAATGCACAATTACTTGTTAACTGCATTTTGTACTGCTACACAAAATAGTAATATAGGCACCTGGCATTAATGTGTATCCACAAATAAAAAAGTGATATTTTTCATCACACACACATATACTGAAACTGATAAGCCAGGTCAGTCACAAGATATACAAAATCACACATATGTGCTGCATGTTCACCTTCAGAGAAAACTAGGGGAACGCCAGTTTACCTCCAGCATAACTTTGCAGTGCTGGAGGACACTAGATGACATAAGTAAACCCATAGATATGCAGGGCATGCAGACTCCACACAGAAAAAGATATAGCCAGGAACTCAACCAGCCGCAGCAGTAGTTGTCATTTTTATTCACGCCATTGAGGAGTAATGCATATCTGTCAGTTTCCTCAGCTTCACAGAATGTCCCTGATTTTGCCCCAATTGTTTGCTCTGTCCCTTGTAAACATTTTGACTTCCTGATAAATCATTCATAATTTTAGCGTACCAGTAATACTATAAATTAGAGTTTCATTTTCTTGTTGTTCAGAAAATATGTGTTGATGCAAAACACATTATTCTGTTACATTTTAAGTGAATTACAGCAATATTTAAAAAGTGTTTCTGATTTTCAGCCTTTATTCCATCATTATTTTTATTTTTGCCCAGAATTCCTAAGCAAAGGAGTTGAGAGTTATAGTATCTGATGTCCTGTCAGAATTTATAGAACTCCCTGAAGGAGAAAATGATTCCTGGAAATCAAGAGTATCAGCTTTTCTTAAAATGCCAGGCAGTAGCAGCCGTAGGTCAACTGGTGCCCTAGGAAAAAGGTCTCCACGGTACCCCCCACCACACCACCCGGTGCCCCCATCCTGGCCTACCTGCACCAAATAAATACTGGAAAAACGCCCCTACTAGAGCAGCACCCTAGGCGGCCTCCTAGTTGGCCTATGCCTACGGCCAGCTATGATGCCAGGTAAGTGCTGGGATTACTTGCTCTGGTTCGCCGATCTCTAACAATTAGCTCACTCATGTTCATCCATGTTTATCCTAACATGGTCATACCACAACTCTGTTTAAAAAAACTACATAATTATATTATGAATGCTCTTTTTCCCCTAACCAATAGCAGCTTTTGTGAGGCTCCCACACAGTCGAGGGTGATCAGGGGGCTTCTCGCAGCCATAAATATATTGGATGTTGGTTTTAGTACATAGAATACCCACCAGCAGCATTTAACTACATCAAGGGTATGCCAGGGGCAACATATTTAATTTAATTATGCAATCTGCCACTTGATGAACACTGTCACTGCAACCAGCGATATCCTTGAAATCTAAAGGATAAGCCACTTCTTAGAAGTCTTCATTCTATGAACACAACATGGCTTTACTAACTTTTATTAGTTTGACAAACACTTAAGAAAATATCAGTAAGATAACTCACTATGGTAGGAGGCCCCCAGGACTGCTGGGTTTACTGGTTCCTAAAGCTGGGGTCTATATTAGAAGATGAAATGTTTAGGTGATCGAACACCTAAACAGTGATCTTCTAATATTGAACATAAGAATATCAAACCCCCCAGAGAAACACGCACGTTGGCCAGTAAAAAAAACAAAACAAAAAACTTTACATAAAAACTAAGTGAGGGGCTGTGCTCCCCACCCCCCTAACTAAATATACCAACTCCGAGATTGCTTAAAAGTATGGAAATGGCAAAATCCAGCAAATGGCCAAGGAAAATCTTTCCCTGCATTAAATCGGCCGTATGCCGTTTTTTGCTTTCGTTATTAGAAGATCAATGTTTAGGTGTTCGATCACCTAAACATTCAGTCTTCTAATATAGACCCCTAAAGCTGACAATATGGAAAATAATTTGAACTATTTTTACATAAGACTATAGAACACAGTAGAGGATGTGTATGGTCTTTGTGGTTTGGAGCTAACTATATACCATAGTTAGCTTTGGTGCATGCTTCTTCAGATGTGTTTATACCTTGCATAATCATGCCAGAACAGGTCTATTTATCTTTCATAACTAAACAGCAAAGTCCCAGGAACAACAGTTTTTGTGCTCACATTCACTGCTAATGTATATTTCCCTGACCAATAGTTGCTTTGCTTCATCTTTACAACCATTTCTTATAATTTTTCATAGGTTGATACTAGGCTATCTGCCCTAAGGCATTTATAAGCCTAGCCAGAGTGTGTTTGGCTTTTGCCACCCTTTTAGATTAGATGATTGTGCCTATTGTTAGTAGGTCACAGAGGATAGCCCTTTTAAGGTTAGTTTACTGTGCCTCTGTCTAGCAGGGACACAGAAGAGATCCCAGGGGTGAACTTACGGTCTCCCATCCACTCGTCAATATTTCTCTTGAAGAGGATCAGTGATTCCGTTCCAGAGTGAGGGGAGCCCCTGGGACACGAATCCGTCCCTCCAGCATGTCCTATCCATTTCTGTGCTAAGGTTTAAGTCCCTGCAGCATGTAGCTCTAAGGGATTTGGATTTCCTGAGGTGGAGCATGTCCATTAGTTCTGGGTTGGATATGGCTTTATACGTCAGGCACAGATCGCTTCTGAGTAGGCGGTAAGCAACTGAGTAGAGCTGGAGTTTTTTAGCCGAACTGCATAGGGCATCTGTTTGAGACCCTTGATCCTCTTGGTGAGGTACTTTTGGGGTCTTTCCAGTTGCTGCAGGTGTCGGGTAAGGTACATCCCAAATGGGGCATTGTATTCAATTGTGGGCCTGATGAGTGATGAGTAGAGAGGCACAATGACCTCTCTTGATCTAGATGTGAACGCTTTCATGATAAGGTGGTCTATATAGAAGGTCTTTGTAACCACTTTGGCCACGTGATTGTCAAAGGAGAGATTACTATCAACTTGGGTCCCCAAGTCCCTAATTACTTCTTCTGTACTTAATGGATTACCACCTATGTGGTAATTTGTGGGCACTTTGTTTTTCCCAAATGGGATGACTATGCATTTTTTGGCATTTAGCTTTAGGCCATGGCTCTGGCACCAGTTATCCATCTCTGTGAGACCCTTTTGGAGGATGCTTGTGTTAGCCGGAGATTCGATTATGGCACCCAGTTTGCAGTCATCTGCGAACTTGGTCAGCCATAGTCCTCCCATGTTAGCCTGTACCTCAGAGAAATATATACCGAACAAGAGGAGTCCCAGGACTGAGCCTTGTGGGATGCCACTTGTAACTGGTTTAGAGTCTGACATGGCACCTGCGATTCTGACCATGTGGGTTCTATCCCTAAGCCAGTTTGCAACCCATCTTGTGACATAGGGGTTGATATTTAAGCTGGTGAGCTTATTTATGATGCCCTAGTGGGGTATTGTGTTGAAGGCTTTTGCGAGGTCCAGATAGGATGTGTGAACTACCTTCCCTGCATCTATGGCCTTGGTAACTGTTTCAAAGAAGTTGGCCAGGTTCAAGAGACAATATCTGCCCTTAACAAAGCCGAATTGGGTAGGATCCAGTGTCTGGAGGTTCCCAATGTCATTGTTTGTGAGTTCCATGATGATACGCTCCATAGCTTTGCAAACCAGGCTAGTCAGGCTTATAGGGCGATAGTTTCCTGGGTCCATTGTGGCACCACCTTTGTGGAGCGGGCCCAATGTTGTTGTACGCCATTCCTTGGGTACATATCCTGTAGTAAGGCTGAGATTGAACAGTGACTTTATGTGAGGTTCAGTTCTTTTTTGGAGCTCATGTAAGACGCAGCCTGGGGCACCGTCCGGTCCCATCGATGCTGTGTTTTTTTGCTTTGGAGAGGGCAGCTCTCACCTGTGCATCTGTGATGTCAGGGAGGCTACACTCCGTTAGGAAAGACATTTGCTCTTTTGGGGGGGAAGGGGGGGAGAAGTTTGCACTGAACCTGTCTGCCAGGATGTTGGCGATGTCTGCGGGTTCAGTGTATTTTTTGTCATTTTGCACTAACTCAGAGCATATCTGGGAGTTGCCACCCAGGTTCCTGACATAACTAAAGAAAGCCTTGTGATTATCCTTAGCGTCTTGTGCAATATTTCTTTCAAAGCTGGCCTTAGATGACTTTATGAGGGATCGTAGTTTCTTGCTAGTGCTGATCAGAGATGCCTTCCCTTTTTGGGATTTTGCTCTATCGTGTAGTAGCTTCCTCCTTCTCTTGTATAGCTTATTTATGGCTGGGGTCCACCAGACAGGTTTCCTGCCTTTGGAGGAGTGAGTCTTGGTTTTGTTTGGCATAGCATGATCCATGCATTCCTGTAGGTGTCCATGGAATGCGTTTGTAAAGGATTCCGCGGTTTGGGCCATATTTTCTACTGGCCCGGGGGCTTTGAAGGATTCCTCCTCAGTTTTGAGAAGTGTGAAGTTTGCTTTTATGAAGTTCTTCACCGTGGTTTCCTTGGCTGGGGGTGGGGACGGGATATGGATGTCCACTGAGATTAATTTATGGTCTGATCTTACCAATGAGGGGTATACCTCTGGTGTAGAACATAGATTCCCCATATTGGTAATGACCAGGTCAGTATGTTTTCCCCTCTTGTGGGAGTGGTGACCAGTTGTTCCATAGCATTTGAGTTTATAAATTCTAGGAACCATTGGTTAAGGGTGTTGCGGCTTGAGTAGTTTTCCCAGTCAATGTTTGGGTAGTTGAAGTCGCCCAATATAATGGTGTTTGGAGAGACCTTCATATTCTCCAGTGTTTTCAGGAAAGCTGAGTGGGGTTCTTGAGTTTGGGAGGGTGGTCTGTAGCATGCTACAAACTGAAAGGTATTTTTCCCACTGTTAGTTGCACATAGATGGTCTCCGATGCTTCGTGTAATGCCACTAACCTGGAGGTGTGGGTATCTTTGATGAATATGGATACCCCCCCCTCATTTTGTGGTTCGGTCCAAGTTTTGGGGCCAAAAAGCATGGTATGTGTATAACCTGGTAGTGCTGGTGTGCTCTCTGGAGCCTTGAACCAAGTTTCTGTTACTGCACAGATATCGATATTCTCCATATTGAGGAGAGCCTCGAGTGCATGCATCTTGAGGTTTAGACTTCTGGCGTTGAGCAGCATTACCCTTAGTTTCTTTTTCCTTGTGTTGTCTATGGAGGTGGGTTTGTCTTTTGAGCCTTGCCTACAAAAGGCACTATGGGGGTGGCAAGAGCCAGTATTCGAAAGCCCAGGTGTGACAGGTGCAAGCCGTCCCTATCGAAGCAATGTGGCTTGTCGAGCATGTCATCCCAGGCTGACAGACACTGGATCCCCTTTGAATGACACCAGTACTTTAGCCAATTGTTAAAATTTATCATTTTATCTCTATACTGCGGCATCATTCTTGGTGAGGGTAAGATGCTACTCAAGGTCAGAGTCATACCGGCCCAGGCTAGATGATCAGAGAGCTCCTCTATGTCTCTTTTCATGTTCTCCAGGGAGGTACGTCTCAGGTCATTCACACCAGCATGGTCAATGATGGAGTCATATTTGTACTTGCTTTGGAGTGACCTGAGTGCTTGTGTTATGTGGCGGATCCTGGTGCCCAACAGGCAGCTTACAGTGATCTTCTCCTTGTTCAGTCTGGTGAGTGGGACGTCAGTGTGTCTGGCAATCGAGTCACCTATTACAAGTGTATTAGGTGTGTTGTTTAGCCTTAAGGGCTGTGACTGTGTGGCACACTGACTTTGTGAACTATGTGATACGTGCGTATTGTTGTGGGGTAGCAATTGCTTGGATGTCTGCCTTGGAGGTCTCTGCTGCTTAGGCAGATTTTTATTTAGAGCCTCCGAGTATGTTTTTGTGTGTTTATGTGTTTGATTTGCTGTTGTGATAGGTCTATGTGAGACTGGATTTGTGGTGTGTGTGATTTCCTTCTCCTGACTGACTGAGCCAGTACTGCGATGAGAGAGCTCGGCCTCCAGTTTGGCTATATAGTTGCATCTCTCACATATATTTGAACTTGTTGTGAGGAGGAAAGGGTGGTCTGTGTACATAAGGCAGTTGTAACATTGCCTCAAAATCCCCAGATTCACCAGCTGGACTGGACAGTATACCTGAAACTGACCTTTGGACATGTCAGAGTAGTAGAATGAAAACTTTTTGAATGATCAGAAAGGACCAATAGGAAGTCAGCACTTAAAAAGAGTATAAGAGGGTGTAGTGCTTAAGTTTATTCTTATTTACTTAAAAGATTACTATAAGAGCAAGTGCAAGGCTTTAAGATGAAGATAGAGTGCTTACTTTCAGATTTAAAGCAGTTCGAAGGGAAAAAGTGAAGAGCAGACTTTGTGGAGCCGGTAATAATTTAAACCCGTTTAAGCGGCGCTGCCCGCGCAAAACCACGCTAAAGTGGGTTTTTAAGTAGGGCACTTGAAAGAGCTAGGAATTAGCCCCAAACGGCCAATAAACAACAAGTTTCTCGGCTGAGACCACTCCTCCAGGGACAGATAGGCTGCTCAAAGCTCCCCACTCCCACTGGTGAGCAGAGAAGCTTCCTTCTATCCGAGTAAGGATATGGGCAGCACAGGAACTATACTGAAGTCCAGAATACATCAAAAACCTGTATTAAGGACTATTCTAGTTCATTAAAGGCGGGAAACAGGGATTTTTTTTTCTTTTTTAGGCAGATAGCAGAAAAAACACAGTAAATGCTTTACACAGGCTAACGCACTTGAGTGAGCAGCCTCAACAATTAATTTAAACAAAAAACGACAATTTCAAAGTGCAGGTAAGCAATAAATGCAGTAACAAGCTTATTTTAAGCAAAAGAGCAGTTACAACTCGCTTTTCGGTGAGAATATGCAGTCGCTAAGGTAAAGGCAGTAAAAGGTACTTAAATCAGGTAGCAGTCACTCTTTTTCGTCTCTCTGCTGCTAGAACCACTCTGCAGGACCATGAGGAGCTGTGCTGAGTCGGAACAAGTGCAAAAACCGCGCCAAGCGGGTTTTTAATCAGGGGACTTGAGAGAGCTAGGCATTAGCCCAAAACGGCCAATAAACAACAAGTTTCTGGGCTGAGACCACTCCTCCAGGGACAAATAGGCTGCTCAAAGCTCCCCACTCCCACTGGTGAACAGAGAAGTTTCCTCCTATCCAAGTAAGGATATGGGCAACACAGGAACTATACTGAAGTCCAGAATACAGCAAAAACCTGTATTAAGGACTATTCTAGCTCAGAAAAGGCGGGAAACAAGGATTTTTTTTTTTTTTTTTTTAGGCAGATAGCAGAAAAAACACAGGCTAGCGCATTTGAGTGAGCAGCCTCAACAGTTAATTTAAATAAAAAACGACATTTTCAAAGTGCAGGTAAGCAATAAATGCAGTAACAAGCTTATTTTAAGCAAAAGAGCAGTTACAACTCGCTTTTCGGCGAGAATATGCAGTCACTAAGGTAAAGGCAGTAAAAGGTACTTAAATCAGGTAGCAGTCACTCTTTTTCATCTCTCTGCTGCTAGAACCACTCTGCATGACCACAAGGAGCTGTGCTGTTGTCCCTTAAAATGTTAATGGCCATCTTCTTTAAATGAATATTTGAATATTGCGGAAGGCGCAGTGGTGCAGAGGTAGCGTTGTCACCTCACAGCAAGAAGTTCTCCGGTTCGATTCTCAGCTGGAGTGCCATCTGTGTGGAGTCTGCATGTCCTCCCTGCATTCGTATGGGTTTCCTCTGGGTGCTTTGGTTTTCTTCCCATATTACAAAGACATGCATCTGTAGCGTTTTTCCCCGGGTGTCCTCTGAAAATTGGCTTCATTCCAAGTTGGACTTTCCTGGTTAACAAATGTTTAATAAATAAATAAATTTAAAAAAACTATAAGCTGAAACTAGAAGATGCAATATGAATACTTTTAGCTAAGCCTGTTCTGGAATTAATCACATGCTCAAGTCTTGATAAACACCAGCCTTTAAGAAACAGGCCTTGAACATTCATGTAGAGAGAAAGACAATTAAGCTTTGTCCTTGTAGAATACCAGTTTAAAACTCAATCCCTTAATTATTAATGTTGTTTCAAACAATGCTGAGCGTCACTGGACAAGCCAACCATATATCCTATAATATCAGTACATTTATCTAAGTGTAGTATCTGCTATTCTGGTGGTTCCATTTGCCTTTCTAGGCTTGTCTGCTGCTGGAAAACTCTTCCTGTACCCTCCCTTTTCTCCTTTGCCCCACCTCCTAATGCAGATGCCCTCCCTTTTCTCTTTTGTCCCACCTTCTCATCAGATCCTCTCCCTTTTCTCCTTTGTCTCACCTCCTCATGCAGATGCTACAGTGTGGTAAGAGTAGAGACGAGACTGTTATGAACAGGTGCCCTTTGCTTCCTTCTGTCCTCATTAACTTAGCTCTGTGGGGCATACCTGCCCTCCTGGAATCTCACTGAGACTACACATATAGGGTTTCCATCTTTTCAAATACCCAAAGTGGGGCATTATTTGTAGAAATGTGAGATCTTGCAGGACAAAACATACCCACGGCCAGTGCAAAGGAAAGAACTTAACTTTTTTGCCAAAATAAAAGCTTATTTTTGCATTTGAGTTTTTATGCTATTTCATATAATATTTACGTGTTCCAGATACAAAATAACTGTTTTATACAAATATTAAAGAAAACTTAAGAAATATATTTGGTCTTAAAATCTCAGGACAAGTGCCATTTTTTAGTTTTTTTTGCAAGACACAACTGCCCAAAATGGAACTGTCCCTCGTAAAGAGGGACAGGTGGTAACCCTACACACATATTACTCCATGAAATATATATATATATATATATATATATATATATATATATATATATATATATATGCATTGCATGACCCCTGAAATTGTCCACACCACTAGAATATGCAGTGACACTATGTGATGTCCCATTTTTTGTTTTTTGCTGGAAATATCTCTGACAGATCCACTGTGCTTCAATATACTTTTATTCCTGAAAAAAACATATTAACCTTAAAATCATTTAAATTCCTTAAAACGTCTTTATCTTATTGTCAGTAATTGTGGATTGTTGCATGGATTCTTTCAAACATTAATTCTGAAAACTAGCAAGGCTAGACCATATTTTTCAGAGACGTACATCAATAAAGTTAAAGAAAATATGGTTGCGAGGGAAAGGAAGTTAAAAGTTCCCATGTTTCATTCCAATGATGTTAGACCGTATATGGATGTTATTAAGAAACAATGGGACATTCTAATGACTGATGAAGAAATCAAGTGAAAAGTGGATTCTAAACAGGGGTTGCTTTATAAGAGTATGTAGTCTTAGAAAAGACAATTATGTTACCCCAAGAACAAGGCAGGCAATAGTAGTATTAGAGGTACTTTACCATGTGGTCATTGTGTAGCCTGTAGATATATAGACAAGAGTGGTACCTTTTTACATCCAGATCAAGGTAAAACTTACACGTTTAACGTGTATGCCACATGTGATTTTGTATTGTTTATTTAGCATACTGTACAGTGTGTCTTAAATTTTATGTAGGAAAGACAGAGAGAGCCCTGAAGGACAAAATAAAAGAACACAACTACCAGATTAGTAAACAGAGTAATGTTAACGCACTTTCTAAGCATGTTCAAGAAACTGACAGCACACACACTTTTATGTTTATGGCCATAGGTAGGATATTTGAAAATATTAGAGAGGTGAGATATAAGAAATATGACAGAACTAGAAGTGAAATGGATTATTAGGCTCAGCGGAGATCATGGACATGGTCTAAATGATAGGGTTCCTATTAGACTGAAATTAAAAGCTAGACCTTTATGTAGGTGAATAACTGTGTTTTTAATTTGTATTTTTTCAATATAAATTACTTAGTATGAATAAGCTGTTTTTATTCACATATATATGTGTTTATTTTTAAACAGAACAGTAGAATGTTTACATGTACATTTAAATAGTAATGGGTATGTATAGGTTTGTTGTATAGAGGTTTCTTTTTATGTGTTTTTAATATATACACTGTTACTGTAACCTGTTCAATGTAAATAAGCTGTATTCATTCACATAAATGTGTTTATATTTTAAACAGCACAGTGATATATTTTTGATGTATATATTTTGATTGTTTCAGATGTGCATAGGTCTGTTGTATAGACGTATTTATGTATGTATCTGTTTAAGAATGTTTTTTAACTAGGTCATGTGACCAATTAGTTTATAAAGGTTAGAGTATTTAATGAGTGTTATTTGTTGGTTGAAGTTATAGTTGAAGTATCAGTCAAACTGTGAAAAGGCTTATGTACTTTGAATAAATGCTACATATTTTTAGCACTGGATTATTCGTCTGTCTCTGGGTCCATTTGTTTGCTTGTTTTTTTCTGCATTGTTTATATTTGTGGACCTGGGTTCTGGCAAAGGTTCATGGTTGTTGTCTTCTAATTAATTCTGAAAATATACTGACCAATTTCAAAATCTGAATATGGGTTAAATAAACCGAACATCAGTTTACAAACTGTATTTCATTTAAAGGTACAGCATCATTTTCCAATATATATGTGTTATAAACTAGAAGCAAAACTATATCTGAGCTGCTTACTTGGTATGGCCTGGTACAGACATTTTAACAACACACTGCCTTTTAAAGTATATATCTTCTTTCAAGAATGCTTCAAATACCCATTTCTTCTGTACTGTTTTTTTTATAACCTCGATACCATCCATAAGGTTGTTTTAGAGTTTCAGAAGGCAATGGCACTGCTTTGCATACCAAAAGTCAAATCACGTATTTGTTAATAAAAAATAAAAAAAAGAAACACTTGTTATACCATCATGCTCAGATAAGAGTAACAATGGATTTACAGCTTTACTTTAACATTCACATGTAATATCTCAATTATATGATAAGCAGTGTTCAGTCCATTAGTTAAATGCTCACCATGCCTGGCAGAAGTCACAGCTGAATGTGTAGTCCTCTGTGACAGAGGATGCGGAAATTATTTATTTATTTTATTTATTGACATTTGTTAACCGGGTTTGTCCAACTGGGCTTGTGGCCCATTTTCAGTGGAGAACCGAGGAGAAAAGCTCCAGTAATACATTTTAAAATAAGTACAATTTTAAACAATATTTATATAATAGCAGTTATAGCAAAATGATTCACATATGTTGGGTTACATGCATAAAGTTAAAGTTGCATTAAAAAGAAGCTAAGTAACAATTTTACATTGATATAGTTCAATAGGTCAACAATAAACATTTTTTGTTTGTATAAAATTGTGCAAATGCATAGTAGACACATTGGAGAGAGAGGTATAATGAAGTACTAAGTATGGTCCTTTTGCGGGTACATAAAGGGAAGGAAGACTAGGTAGGATCATGGCAAGGGCAGGTTCTGGAATTGAGAAAATAAGCTTTTAGTTAATTTTTAAAGTGTGAGGTGTGGGAGATTGAACGTAAGTCAAGGGGAAGTTTGTTCCAAGCATGGGCAAGGGAGTGTTTGTAGAGTAGTTTGCCTACTGACCTTTTTGTGTGGTAGATAACAAGTAATTGTTGGGTAGAAGTACGGGGGGTCCGGGATGGGATGTAGATGGAGACTAAGGAAGATAGAGATGGACAGAAGGAGGGTTTATAAAGAATAGAGTGTAGCATATGAAATTGATAAGATAGCAGAAACTGGGAAAGTTCAAGCCATTGAAGAGAGTTTAAAGAAATGCAGTGGTGTGAGTTGTATGGGGAGTTAGTAATGAATCTGGCTGTTTTATGGTAAGTCTGTTGGAGTTTGTTTAGAGTGGAGGCCTGGATATTGGTAAGAACTGGGGCAGCATATAAGAGGGAGGGGAGGAGGATTGCCTGGCCCAAGGTAAGTCTAGATTCAGGGGTTAGGAATTTTTTGTTCCGATATAGCAGACCTAGTTTCTGGATTGTTTTTTTTATACATTGGAGTATGTGTAGGTTGAACTTGAGTTCATCATCGATAATGACCCCTAGGAGTTTTGTGTGGATGTCAGGTTGGATGTTTGTATTGTTAGAAGATGTAATAAGAGAATAGGGAAGGAAAAGTAGGAGTTTGGTCTTTTTGGGATATAGGATCAATAGGTTGTGAGAGAGCCATTGTTCAGTGGATAGCAGGGCCTGTTGGGTCAGGGAGTGTAGTTCAGGAATGTTATTCGAGATGGATATAAGTGTGGAGTCCTTGGCATACTGAATAAGGGAGGATTCTTTGCATGAGGTGTAAAGATCATTGGTGAAGATGTTAAACAAAAGGGGTCCCAAGATGGAGCCTTGGGGAATACCAGTGGAGATGGGAAGGAAAGGTGAGGAGGATGACAGCTGTTTGACAGACTGTTCCCTGCCAGATAGGTAACTATTAAACCAGACAAGTGTGGAGGGGGATAGGTGGAGATTTGCGAGTTTGGATAGTAGTAGAGGATGAGAGACAGTATCGAAGGCTTTGGAGAGATCTAGGAAGAGACAGGAAATTAATTTATTGTTGTCCAGAGCCTCTGCAATGATATGAGTGAAGGAGAGGAAGGCAGTGGTGGTGCTGTGGTGAGGACAAAATCCATGTTGGGTAGTGGTAAGTAAGTGGTGTGTGAGGAGGTGATTGAGAAGCTGTGAGTGAATACATTTTTCTAATATCTTGAAGAGGGGGGGACAGAATGGCAATGAGTCGGTAGTTTGAGGGGTCAGTGGAGTTTCCAACTTTATGAAGAGGGATAGTGAAGAAAGATTTCCAAAGGGTGGGGACAGTTGATTCCAGAATAGATTGATTAATTAGTATAGATACAGGATAGGCAATTGAGTCAGCAGCAAGTTTAAGGAATGTAGGAGATAGATTGTCAGTGGAAGGAGAGCAAGGTTTTAGCTTGAGTAGTAGAGATTTGATGTAAGTAATGGGAACTGGCTCAAAAGAAAACAAAGTTGTGTTAGTGGGACTTGGAGAGGTGGATGTCGAAGTACAGTTTGGCTTAGAGCTTACCAGAATTTGGATGAAAGCGATAAAGTGTTTATTCAGGAGGGTAGCTGTTTCCTGAGAGGAAGAGTTAGGGTATGGGGAGGGATTAGAGGGCTTTCCAGGATAGAAATTCTGATATATATATATATATATATATATATATATATATATATATATATAAAACAATTTGATCTACTATCCAAAATGTGGAACAAAGTGAAACTTGGCTAGCGGAATAACCTGATAAATGAAACAAATTAAAATAGCACCAGCAGCTGAATGTGTTTGGTAGATATTTTTCTCATGCAACACAACCCATTGCCTGGCCACACTTTGGTAAAATAAAGTATTAATGCTGTTCTGTATTTGTTTCTATTTTCTGGCAATCAAAACAAATTTTCAGTTACCAAAAAGTAGTATAAACAAGCATAACAGAGATCTTTACAACATGCATGACTCCTGTTAGCGAAGCATCTATTATTGAAAATAGCAAATAAAATTCAAAGTATATGCTGGCCATGTTAACTGTATATTCAATATTATCAGTACATTAGTCTGTGTAGCATCTGCTTTGCTGGTTGCTCTGTTTGCCTCTGTAGGCTTTTCTGTTGCTGGAAAACTCTTCCTGTTCCCTCCCCTTTCTCTTTTGCCCCACCTCATCATCCAGATGCTGCAATGTGATAAGTGCAGAGGCTGGACTATTATGAAAGAGGCTATGTACCCAACACAGCATTTACAGGAGGAAAAAATTGCTTGTTGCAATAAACTATGAAGTACTATATATCCCAGTGCACATAACTTGTCAGACAGTTTGATATCCAAGAAACAGACTTTTGGAGGGATGAAATATGTCACTGCATTAAAGTGAACAGCCAGCTAGCACAATGAGAACAGTTTATAACACTGATGTCCCAGATTCAGGAACAGTTCTTGGCTACCACTGGTGTCAAACAGGATGGTGGGGAGAGACAAAGGAGAAGAAAGTGAGATGGAGAAGGTATGCAGACATGTAACTTTTGGAAGCTGTTTTTTTATTTATTTAACATTTGTTTACCGGGAAAGTCCAATGGGAACAGAGCCCATTTTCAGCGGAGGCCCAGGGAGAAACACTCCAGATCCATGTCTTTGGAATGTGGGAGGAAACCAGAGCACCCAGAGGAAACCTACGCAGGGATAACATGCAGACTCCTCACATAAGGCATCACAGCCAAGAATCGAACTGGAGAACCTCTTGCTGTGAAGTGACCGTGCTAACCACTGCAACACTGCACTGCCCAGCTGTTCCTTATCAGCAGGATGGGGATACATGTCCTATTATGCAGTGACTCACAGTGAAAAATGTGTCATCTGCTCAGATAAAAAAAGTTAGATCAGTAGAGTAATGTATCAAATATCTGTTAGCATGACACCATCCTGGCCTGTGAGGGAACAAAGAAGATTGGTGAGAAAGATAGAGCCTTTATGGGCTAACATTGGTCATTCCATTGGTGCACTTCTGCTGTAGGAGACCTACTAACTGAAGAGACCACATCTTAGGACATTAGCCAATATTCTTAACAATGACTGTAATGCACCTTTTGGTACAAATGCAGATAACCACTTTACAGAATTCTGTATTTTACCTAACTGCATGCATAACTATGAAGCAGAAAAAAAACAAACAGCATTTTTTGAAGGGAGCAAGCTCAATTGGTTACCCCCCCCCCCAAGTCTGGAGATATTCTCCAATTTATATATTCTCTTTCTGGAGCAATACCACCTTGGGGAAATGAATTACTCTTTTAAGCAAATTCACTTTCGTAAACATAACTACGTTTTGTAATTGTTTGGAAAAACTGCTACTTTCAATGGCTGGGTGATAAAACAAGATGATTTCTGTCTGGCTGATAAGCAGTGTAATGTGTACAGGGTCTGAGGAGATTTGGTGGGGGAAATCTGATGGAATTTGCAGTGGCCAAAATGGTAGGTTCTGCATTGTGATGATTCAATGTCCGAGGACAAACATATACACAGATATATATGTGTGGCATAATTTCTGGGCCAAAGAACACTTACATCATTAGCTTATACCTTACCATGCTCCTTAGCATACAATGGCAGTTTTAGGCACATTTTAACAAATCAAATTGAACTTGGTATAAGATGGATAACCTTGTTCATAAACAAGTTGTTTACATAAGTATAACACAAAAGTAAGGGAGAATGCACATTGATCAAGCTGAGAAGCCACATTGATGCTAAACTGGTCTTCCCTAGTTAATAAATGAAGAAATAAAGGAATGAATGAAACAGTATTCGAGCTATAAAAATTACATGATGTCACAGGGGGCATGTTACTGTGTCAGAACAACTGTCACCATGACATTAGCACTAGTCACTGCACATCATACATCATGTACACTCCATGGGTACTGCGTGCCAACGGTCTGGATGTGTGCCGAGTCATAACACTTCAGCAGTTCTCCTGGAAAAAAAATATTTGTGAGAAGCAGAAACTGCTATAAATTGTGTTTCACAAACATGCAATAACATTATGCCCAGTTTCAAAATATGGCTTGTCATTTGCCATAAGGAAACGACAAGTAGCACATCACACACCTCCTCTCTCTCTCTCTCTCTCTCTCTCTCTTTTTGTGCTGGAAGCAGGCAGACCCAGTCACTGTTTCAACAAATGGTCTTATAGCACACAGTAGGAGGCTTACATGAAAGTTTCAAAGTAACAATATCTTCTATAAACAGAACATCTTCTGCTAAACACAGCATAACAAAAGCTAACACACTTAAAATGAGTACACAGTACTGACATCTTGTATCAGAGTATTCAACGTCTGTAAACAAACATAACAGTAATGCGTGAATAACAAATATTTGCATTAAAGGGGAACTGTACCATTTGTAAAGTCATTTTCTTGCTAGAAGACATTTTACATTTTAGTGTTGTATAAGTCACATGCTCACACAGAGGCAGGGTTTTCAGAGAAGCATACTGCAGGTGTGATTCCACAGACGTCAGTGGTGGAGAGCTGCTACAGAAACTCTATCCCTTTGTATTTTCCTTCCCCACCCCTAGGCTATTAGACTAGTTGAATGACTGGTTTAGCCTCAGCCAGCGATGTTATTTAATCACACCCAGATCTGCAGCCTTTGCAGCAGTGAAATTACATCTTCTTCAGTATATGCTTGCTTTTGTAAAGCTTAGTGGAATGATTATCCCAGCCTAAACAGTTGCATTTTCTTTTGATTGTTTTGTTTCATGCTTCTTGCTGCATGCTTTTTTTTCCCTTCGGTGGTAATAATTTTTCATATGGCCTGCAGTAGTGTTGCTTACTAGTGCATGTACTCATGCAGACATGCCTTTATAATCAGTTTCCCTCATTTCACAAGACAGCATTGCTTTGGACAGTTGCATTTTGCAAACAAACCCACTGAGTTGCAAATATCCTAATACTGTTTAAGAATAAAATGGTAATAACTTTTCAATAAAAATGTCAGACAACTTTGAAACCGAATCTTGTTACTGTATTAAAAGTATTTTCCAATTAGCTGACTCCCTTCAGGAATCACACAGTAACTGTCTGTTTAATACTTGTTCCATCCAACTGAATTTTTCTTTTTTCTTCCCTACATTGTTGTAAAATGTTTAGAGCTTTCACTCCTTTTCTGAATACAAGACTGCAGTAAAGTTACACTGATTACCATTTGAAAGCTGAGGCAAATGTAGTCTCTATAATTCCCCATATTTTCCTATGTATGTGCATACGTTTGCATGCAATATATAATCTAAGTTTATATAGGTTCATAAGTTCATAGGTTCATACTAGGCTATCTGCCCTAGGGCATTTATAAGCTAAGCCAGAGTGTGTTTGGCTTTCGCCACCCATTTTAAATTAATTTTGCTATGTTCTTTTTCGAGGTTAGTATACTGTGCCTCTGTCTAACAGTGACACAGAAGTGATACCCGGGGTAAACCTACGATCTCCCATCCACTCATCAAGATTCCTCTTGAAGAGAGTCAATGAGGGACTCTGCCTAACCTGGACTGGGATTTTATTCCAGAGTGAAGGGAGCCTCTGGGTTATGAATCTGTCCCTCCAGCATGTCCTATTTATTTCAGTGCTGAGGTTCAAGTCTCGAGCGTAGCTCGATGGTATTTGGATTTTCTGAGGTGCAGCATGTCCATTAATTCCGGGTTGGACATGGCTTTATACGTCAGGCACAGATCGCCTCTGAGCAGGCGGTATGCCACTGAGTAGAGCTGGAGTTTCTTTAACCGGGCACCATATGGCATCTGTTTGAGCCCTTTGATCCTCTTGGTGAGGTACTTTTGGGGTCTTTCCAGTTGCTGCAGGTGTCTGGTAAGGTACATCCCAAAAGGGGCATTGTACTCAATTATGGGCCTGATGAGGGATGAGTAAAGAGGCACGATGTCCTCCCCCGATCTAGATGTGAATCCCTTCATGATTAGGTGGGCTATATAAAATGTTTTTCTAACCACTTTGGCCACGTGGTTGTCAAATGAGAGATTGCTATCAACTTGGGTCCCCAGGTCCCTAATTACTACTTCTGTACTTAATGGATTACCACCTATGTGGTAATTTGTGGGCACTTTGTTTTTGCCAAAGGGGATGACTATACACTTTTTGGCGTTTAGCTTGAGGCCATGGCTCTGGCACCAGTTGTCTGTTTCTATGAGGCCCTTTTGGAGGATGCTTGTGTCGGCTGGAGAGTCTATTATGGCGCCCAGTTTGCAGTTATCTGCGAACTTGGTCAGCCACAGTCCTTCCGTCTTGGCCTGTACCTCCGAGAAATATATACCGAACAAGAGAGGTCCCAGGACTGAGCCTTGTGGGATGCCACTTGTAACTGGTTTGGAGTCTGACATGGCTCCAGCAATTCTAACCATGTGGGTTCTGTCCTTGAGCCAGTTTGCAACCCATCTAGTGACATAGGGGTTTATATTTAAGCTGGTGAGCTTATCTATAATGCCTGAGTGGGGTATTGTATCGAAGGCTTTTGCGAGGTCCAGGTAGGCTGTGTGGACCACCTTCCCCTTGTCAATGGCCTTGTTGACTGTTTCAAAGAAATCGACCAGGTTTAAGAGGCAGGATCTGCCCTTAACAAAGCCGAACTGGGTAGGATCCAGTGTCTGTAGGTCCCCAATATCTTTATTTATGAGGTCCATGATGATCCTTTCCATAGCTTTGCAGACCAAGCTAGTCAGGCTTATGGGGCGATAGTTTCCAGGATCCGTTGAGGTACCACCTATGTGGAGAGGGACCACTGTTGCTGTACGCCACTCTTTGGGTACATATCCTGTAGTAAGGCTGAGATTGAACAGTAGTTTTAGGTTTGGGTTTAGATCTTCTTGGAGTTCATGTAGGACACAGCCTGGGACACCGTCTGGTCCCATTGATGCTGTGTTTTTTGCTTTGGAGAGAGCAGCTCTTACCTGAGCATCTGAGATGTCAGGAGGGCAGCACTCTGCTGGGATAGATATTTGCCCTTTTGGTGGGGAGGGGGAGGAGATGTTTGCGCTGAACCTGTCAACTAGGATGTTGGCAACGTCTGTGGGTTCGGTGTATTTTTTGTCATTTTGGACTAATTCTGAGCATATCTGGGAAATCCCACCCAGGTTCCTAACATAACTAAAGAAGCCTTGTGATTATCCTTAGTGTCCTGTGCAATTTTTCTCTCGAAACTGGCCTTAGACAATTTTATGAGTGCCCGTAGTTTTTTGCCAATACTGATCAGAGATGCCTTCCCTTTTTGGGATTTTGCTCTATCATGTAGTAGCTTCCTCCTTCTATTGTATAGTTTGTTTATGGCTGGGGTCCACCAGACAGGACATCTGCCTTTGGAGGATTGGGTCTTGGTTTTGTTTGGGATTGTATGATCCATGCATTCCTGAAGGTGTTCATAGAATGTGTTTATAAAGGATTCTGCAGTCTGGGCCGTATTTTCCACAGGCTCAGGGGCTTTGAAGGATTCCACCTCGGTTTTGAGGAGTGTGAAATTTGCTTTAGAGAAGTTTTTCACTGTGGTTTTCTGGGCAGGGGTTGGGGTCGGGATGTGAATATCCAGTGAGATTAGTTTATGGTCTGATCTTACCAGTGAGGGATACACTTCTGTTCTGGAGCATAGAGTCCCCATGTTGGTGATGATCAGGTCCAGTATGATGTTCTTCATTCCACATTGCTGCAGTCCTAACTATTGGGTAGTCCGCTGTCCCAGTCGGCCCGAATACCAAAGTATATGGCTGACGTCGGTCAAGGCGCATTAGTCTGACGTCAGGACGTCAGGGTACTAATGCGCATGACCGACGTCATATCCTCAGTCTTTTTTGCCGCATGGTCCGATGCAGAAGCAGTTTTGCGAGTGCAGGTTGGCGTTCTGAAATTTTCTGAAGTCGGAGTTTCAGACCGAATCAAAGTTGGCTAAGTACCCCGTTGGGGAATATTTTGGTTTTTCTTGCCTCAGTATTTAACCGGATGTCAGAAAAAGTGAATAATTGTATTTCTTGTGGGAAACAGATACCTCATAGGGATTACCATACCTTGTGTATACCTTGTTTAGGGCCTGAGCACGACGTTGTTGGATGCCGCTCTTGTGCTAGATTTAACAAACGCACCATTAAGAGAAGGTTAGACTGTGCCAGGTTAGTTTTGGGAAGCGTTGTAATTATAAACTGCCGCCGGATGCTCCGGCGCCGCTTCCCAAAAAGCGCAAGGACAAAGCAGCAAAGCCTAGAGTGGAAGAACCGACAGTCCCGGACGTCGGTTCTTTAGAGGGCTCAGTGGAGCCGGAGGTTCTTCCAGGAGTTTCTTTGGAGTCTCAGGGAGAGACTTTACTGTTACAGGATGTGTCCTCTCAGGAGGTAGGCCAGGCTGAAGGGGCTTCTCAGGTGGCTGTGCTTCCCTCTCTCCCTAAGGTGGCTAGAGCCTCCCCTTCTGTTTCCAAGGCTTCTTTGAGAGGCAGGCCAGGTTTAACTTCAGTGGGGGTTTCTCCTAGCTCTTCAGGATCTTTGCCTAAGAAACATATGCTTAAAATGGCAGAGGATTTGATTACTATGATTAGAGGTTCTATGTACCCTCCTGATAAGAGGCCTAGGGTGGAACCTGAGTTTGAGAGTTTTGAGCAGTGTTCGGAGGCTTCTGAGTCTTCGGCTGAAGACTTGCAGGAGTATCCTCCTTATTCTGATTCTGATGTGGATGATTCTACTCCTTCAGCATCTCCTCCTGAGGATTTTTCATTTTCAGAGACTCTGCATTCCATGAGGGAGCATTTTAAATGGGAAGGTCAAGATTTCTCTGATTCCAGGAAGAGGCTTAGGGAATTCTTGTTTTTACCCCAGCATAGACCTTTAGCTATACCTCCTGTTCTGAATGTGGTGGAAGATGTTTTTGCAGAGGCTTCCCTGAACCCTGATTCTTTGCCTCCTGCCCCAGTTAAACCGGATAGGTACTATAGGGTGCCTGAAGCTCATAAGTATCTGTTTAAGAGTCCTAGGGCAGACCCGGAAACTGTCTCTCAGGGGCCTAAAGGTGTTAAGGCGTCTGTTGTTAAAAATCCTGTTCCTCCTGATAAAGAGGCAAGGGCTTTGGATAGATGGGGAAAGAAAGTGTATACTTCTTCCACTTTAGCCATGAGGGCGTTGAATTGCCAGTTTCACATGTTAAAATATCAAAATTATCTCCTTTCACAATTGAAGTCTAAGGTGGATGCTCTGGCAGAAGGTATTGAGTGTAAAGAGTTGCAGGATTTAGTTCATGTGTCTGAACAGGTGGGTAAGCATTCCTTGCAATGTGGTTTTGATGCTGTACAGGCCTCCTCGAGGGTGGCTGCCACTGGTTCTGTTCTTCGTAGGCACGCCTGGTTGAGGGATCAGAATTTAGCTGAGCATGTTAAGACAAGGATTTTGGATGCTCCTTTACAGTCTGATGTGTTGTTTGGTTCGCCTGTGGAAGCAGCTTTAAAGAAAATGGAGGACAAGGCTAAGTCTATGCAAACTGTTAAAGATTTTTTGCAGGTGCAGCCTCCGAAGTTTAGTAGAAATTGGCCTACTAAGGGATGGACATATCCTGCTTATGATTCCCAGTCTAGGGGTAGGTCTAGACGTGGTAGGGGCAGAGCTCAAGGTTCTTTTAGGCCTAGAACAGGGAGTTCACCTGCTCAAACTTCTGGTGAAGGCAGGGGTCAGTCCTTTCGTAAACAGACCCAATGACCTACCTTTTCAGCTGCCAGTACATTCTCGCCTGGCAGCACCTTTGGGAGGAAGGCTGGCTCTTTTCAAAGAAAATTGGGATTTAATTACCCAAGACAGATGGGTTTTGGATATCATTCACCACGGTTACAGGTTTTATTTCCATACCTTGCCTCCTTTCAAAGGCATGCCAGACATTCCTCCTCTACAAAGAAAAGAGGCTCACAAGCAAATTTCTCTGTTACTCCAAATAGGGGCCATTCAGCCAGTTCCTGTGCCAGAAAGGGGCCTAGGATTTTATTCTCGCCTGTTCCTAGTACCAAAGAAGGGGAACACGTGGAGGCCAATTTTGGATTTGTCTATCCTCAACACTTATCTGGACATTCCCAAGTTCAAAATGTTGACGTTACAACAGCTTTTACCTCTGCTGGGCAAAGATCACTGGATGGTAACTTTAGATCTCAAGGAGGCTTACCTTCATGTGCCTATCAGACTAAGTTGCAGGAAGTATCTGCGTTTTCGAGCTGGAAATTCTCATTATCAGTTCTCTGCATTGCCCTTTGGCTTATCTACTGCGCCCAGAGTATTCACAAAGGTTCTGGCTCCAGTGATAGCTTACTTCAGGCTAAAAGGAATTCAAATCTATCCTTACTTGGATGACTGCCTGATTCTGGCTCAAGAAAAGGAAGACCTTTTACAGCATTTGGAATATGTGATAGCAGTGCTAAGATGCCTAGGGTATTCTGTGAATGAAATAAAGTCCAGTCTAGTACCCTCACAAGACATGTGCTTTCTGGGTGTGAGACTGAATACAGCAGCCCAGATGGCCTTTTTAACCCCGGACAAACAAAAGAATCTTTCCATTTACTTCCATCAACTAAGTCTTCAGTCCGGGCTGACTGCAAGGACAGTCCTTCAAGCCTTAGGGTTCATGGCATCTTGTATTCTGGTGCTTCCCAATGCCAAACTGCATATGAGGAAGCTGCAATGGTATCTCAAAAATGTATGGACACAGCACTGCCAGGATTTGGACACTGTCATTCGAATAATACCTTGCATTCAACAGGAGTTTTTGTGGTGGGCTCAGGAATGTCACCTAAACAAGGGACTCTCTGTGACCCGGCCAGAGGCGAGTCAGATTCTAACGACAGATGCCTCAGACATTGCTTGGGGAGCTCATCTAAATGGAAAGTGGATACAAGACAAGTGGCCTGCCAGACTACAGCATCTACATATCAACATGAAGGAGATGTTAGCAGTCCAGTTTGCATTAATGGCTTTCAAGGAGTTACTTCTTCCAGGGCAGGTGTTGATTCTAACAGACAACACAACTGTCATGTGGTACATCAACAAACAAGGGGGAACACATTCTTACCCGTTGTGCAGGCAAGCAATGATTTTATGGGAGACTGCGCTCAGCTTGCAACTAACTCTTCAGGCAAGGTTTCTGCCGGGAGCACAGAACTCCTTAGCAGATGTGTTAAGCAGACAAATCGTGGATCCCCACGAGTGGAAACTGGATCTTCATGTATTTCAGACATTGACAGTGTCCTGGGGAACTCCAGACATAGATCTGTTCGCTTCTCCACTAAACCACCAGCTGCCAAAGTTTTGCACAAAGAGGTTTCATCACACAGCTTGGAAAGTGGATGCTCTTTCTTTCAGTTGGAAAAATCTTCATGTGTATGCCTTTCCACCTCTGCCTCTTCTCCCAAAGGTGCTCCTAAAGGTCAGACAAGACAAGCCAAGGATGATTTTAAAAGCTCCAGATTGGCCTCGGCAACACTGGTACCCATTACTGAGGAGTCTGGTAAGGAAGCCTCCATGGCCTTTACCCTTGATTCCACACCTGTTGTCTCAGAGGGACGGTCACCTGCTCAATGTCAAGCTTCACTCTCTTCATCTAACAGCCTGGCATATTCTGTTTTGAAACACAGCAGGTCTCAACTTCCTCAACAAGTTTTAAATGTGATTATGGAAGCCAGAAGACCTAGTACTAGGAAAGTGTACGCAGAAAAATGGAAGAGATTTTTCTTTGGTGTGCAGCTTAAGAATTTGGAGATTTCTGAGCCTAATTTGAGTGTGGCTCTTCAATATCTTACTGAGTTATTGGACAAAGGTTTGTCTTTCTCTTCCATTAAGATTCATGCTGCAGCAATTTCAGCTCACTATGATTGTGACCCACCATTGTTTTCTCATCCTTTGTTCAAGCAATTTCTTAGAGGGGCAAAGAATATAAGACCCCACGTAGAGCTCCTACTCCTGCTTGGGACCTCAATTTTGTGTTGGAGAAACTTACTCTACAACCTTTTGAGCCTGCGGCTACTGCTGAATTGAAATACTTGTCATGGAAGACTGCTTTTTTGTTGGCCATTACTTCTGCAAGAAGGGTTTCTGAATTGCAGGCCCTTATGGCGGTTGAGCCTTTTTTGATTTTTCATAAGGATAGGGTATCATTATGTACTAATCCTTCATTTATGCCTAAGGTGGTTTCTAGTGTGGCTTTAAACCAAACTATTCATTTGCCTACTTTTATGCAGATCCCCAAAATAAGGGGGAAAAGATTTTGCACACTTTAGATGTACACAGGCAGTTGCGTTATTATTTAAGCAGGACTAGGGATTTTAGGCAGTCTCAGCAGTTGTTTGTTTCTTTTGCTTTGAGTTCCCAGGGCAAGCCTGTGTCAAAACAAACTATATCTAAGTGGATTGGGTTTTGCATTGCATTCTGTTATTCCCATCATGGCAAGGAGATTCCAGCTGGGATTAGGCCTCATTCCACGAGGGCTACTGCCACTTCAACAGCATTTCTAAGGGGGGTGGCAACTAAGGATATTTTGGAGGCAGCTACTTGGAGTTCAGTGCATACTTTCTCTAAGCATTACCACCTTCCTCTCTACTCTAAATCTAGGGCTGGTTTTGCCACAGCTATTTTGCAAGGCATGTTGACAGCTCCTGCTTCCTTATGATTTGCCAGCCTCCCTTACCTCTGCTTTGGGATTCTACCCAATAGTTAGGACTGCAGCAATGTGGAATGAAGAACATAGTACAGTTTTGTACCTACCATAAATGTAGATGTTCGAGGATCCACATTGCTGCAGTCCAATTTACCCTCCCTCCTTCCCTCTGTGTTTAGGGGTGGTTGTGTGGGTGAGGTTATACTCTTGTAATTTTGTATATATTGTACATATTTTTGGTGCAGGAGTGTTTGGTGTTTTTGGTTTTGGCCTTGTCTTTTTAGGGTCTTCTGACATCTGGGGCAAGAAAAGACTGAGGATATGACGTCGGTCATGCGCATTAGTACCCTGACGTCCTGACGTCAGACTAATGCGCCTTGACCGACGTCAGCCATATACTTTGGTATTCGGGCCGACTGGGACAGCGGACTACCCAATAGTTAGGACTGCAGCAATGTGGATCCTTGAACATCTACATTTATGGTAGGTACAAAACTGTACTTTTTCCCCTCTTGTGGGAGTGGCAACAAGTTGTTCCATCGCATTTGAGTAAATAAATTCTAGGAACCTTTGGGCTAGGGTGTTGGAGCTACACTAATGATCCCAGTCTATGTTTGGGTAGTTGAAGTCGCCCAATATAATGGTGTTTGGAGAGACCTTCATATTTTCCAGTATTCTCAGGAAGGCCGAGTGGGGTTCCTGTGTTTGGGAGGGTGGTCTGTAGCAGGCTATAAACTGGAAGGCAGTTTTACCCACTGTTAGTTGCACATGGATAGTCTCTGATGCTTCATGCTGTGCCACCAACCTGGAGGTGTGGGTATGCATATATATATATATATACATATATATATATATATCTACATAAATGCATATATATACATATACATATATATATATATATATATATATATATATATATCTATACATAAATGCATACATAAATATTTTAGCCCTGCTGACCTTCATTCCTCTCCTCTCTAAAGCATATCTCCACCTCTCCAGGGTCTCCTCAACCGGGTTCCTACTCTCACTACATATCACAATGTCATCTGGAAACATCATAGTCCACGGGGCCTCCTGTCTAATCTCATCTGTCAACCTGTCCATCACCACTGCAAATTAGAAAGGGCTCAGAGCTGATCACAAAGGTGGTGCCACAACGGACCCCGGAAACTATCGCCCTATAAGCCTGACTAGCCTGGTCTGCAAAGCTATGGAGCATATCATCATGTAACTCATAAACAAAGACATTGGGAACCTCCAGTGGGGGGCTCAGTGTCTGTTATTCTAAAAGTGTATTAGTTCTGGTTTAAACACTTGGGCTTCAGGCCAGTTATTTTACATGCTTCCACTGGTATGTCATCTGGGCCAACAGCCTTTCCATTCTTCATCCTCATCATAGCTGTCCTTACTTCCTCCTTGCTAATCTGCTTCACTTCCTGATTCACTATCCCCACATCATCCAACCTTCTCTCTCTCTCATTCTCTTTATTCATCAGCCCCTCAAAGTACTCTTTCCATCTACTTAACACACTCTCCTCACTTGTGAGTATGTTACCCTCACTGTCCTTTATCACCCTTACCCGCTGCACATCTTTCCCAGCTCTGTCCCTATGTCTAGCCAATCGGTACAGGTCCTTTTATCCCTCTTTAGTGTCCAATCTCTCATACAACTCTCTATATGCCTTATCCTTAGCCTTCGCCACCTCTCTCTTTGCCATGCACCTCATCTCCTTATACTCATGTCTACTTTCTTCATCTCTTTGACAATCCCACTTCTTCTTCGCCAGCCTCTTCCTCTGTATACGCTCCTGTACTTCCTCATTCCACCAACATGTCTCCTTGTCCTCCTTCCTCTGTCCAGATGTCACACCAAGCACCTTCCTAGCAGTCTCCCTTACTAGCTCTGCTGTAGTTACCCAGCTATTCGGTAACTCTTCATTGCCTCCCAGTGCCCGACTTAACTCTTCCCTGAACTCCACCTCACAATCACCCTTTTTTAACTTCCACCATTTAATCCCTGGCACTGCTTTCACACTCCTCCTCTGCTTCTTGATCACTACCATCATCCTGCAGACCACCATTCTATGCTGCTTAACTACACTTTCCCCAGTCACCACTTTACAGTCTCCAATCTCCTTCAGACTGGCCCTCCTACATAGGATATAATCCACCTGTGTGCAACTTCCTCCACTCTTGTATGTCACCCTATGCTCCTCCCTCTTCTTAAAATACGTATTCACCACAGCCATGTCCATCCTTTTCACAAATTCCACAATCATCTGGCCTTCTGCATTCCTCTCCTTAACACCATACCTACCCATCACTTCCTCATCCCCTCTGTTCACTTCACCAACATGCCCATTGAAATCCGCTTCAATCACTAGTCTCTCACCCTTGGGTACACTCACCACCACTTCATCCAACTCACTCCAAAATTTTTCTTTCTCATCCATCGCATACCCAACTTGTGGAGCATATGCACTAACAACATTCATCATTACACCATCAATTTCAAGCTTCATAAACATCACTCTATCAGACACTCTCTTCACCTCCAAAACACTCTTAGCATACTGTTCCTTCAGGATAACTCCTACGCCATTTCTCCTCCCAACCACACCATGATAGAACAATTTGAAACCACCTCCTATACACTTGGCCTTACTTCCCTTCCATCTGGTTTCATGCATGCACAATATATCAACCTTACTTCTCTCCATCATATCAGCTAGCTCTCTCCATATACCAGTCATACTGCCAACATTCAAAGTTCTTACCCTCAGTACTACACTCCTAACCTTCCTCCTCTCTTCCTGCCTTCAG